>NW_024412130.1:0-132270 GCF_016920715.1 Anopheles arabiensis
GACTTGGTTTCTTTGGATTCAGAATGAAAACGACTGTTCAGAGTGAAGATATCTTAGTTTCTATGGATTCAGAATGAAGAAAACGACTGTTCAGAGTGAAGATATCTTAGTTTCTATGGATTCAGAATGAAGAAAACGACTGTTCAGAGTGAAGATATCTTAGTTTCTACGGATTCAGAATGAAGAAAACGACTGTTCAGAGTGAAGATATTTTAGTTTCTACGGATTCAGAATGAAGAAAACGACTGTTCAGAGTGAAGATATCTTAGTTTCTACGGATTCAGAATGAAGAAAACGACTGTTCAGAGTGAAGATATTTTAGTTTCTATGGATTCAGAATGAAGAAAACGACTGTTCAGAGTGAAGATATCTTAGTTTCTACGGATTCAGAATGAAGAAAACGACTGTTCAGAGTGAAGATATTTTAGTTTCTATGGATTCAGAATGAAGAAAACGACTGTTCAGAGTGAAGATATTTTAGTTTCTATGGATTCAGAATGAAGAAAACGACTGTTCAGAGTGAAGATATCTTAGTTTCTATGGATTCAGAATGAAGAAAACGACTGTTCAGAGTGAAGATATCTTAGTTTCTATGGATTCAGAATGAAGAAAACGACTGTTCAGAGTGAAGATATTTTTAGTTTCTATGGATTCAGAATGAAGAAAACGACTGTTCAGAGTGAAGATATTTTAGTTTCTATGGATTCAGAATGAAAGTAAACGACTGTTCAGAGTGAAGATATCTTAGTTTCTATGGATTCAGAATGAAGAAAACGACTGTTCAGAGTGAAGATATCTTAGTTTCTATGGATTCAGAATGAAGAAAACGACTGTTCAGAGTGAAGATATTTTAGTTTCTATGGATTCAGAATGAAGAAAACGACTGTTCAGAGTGAAGATATCTTAGTTTCTACGGATTCAGAATGAAGAAAACGACTGTTCAGAGTGAAGATATCTTAGTTTCTACAGTTCAGAATGAAGAAAACGACTGTTCAGAGTGAAGATATCTTAGTTTCTGATTCAGAATGAAGAAAACGACTGTTCAGAGTGAAGATATCTTAGTTTCTATGGATTCAGAATGAAGAAAACGACTGTTCAGAGTGAAGATATCTTAGTTTCTACGGATTCAGAATGAAGAAAACGACTGTTCAGAGTGAAGATATCTTAGTTTCAACGGATTCAGAATGAAGAAAACGACTGTTCAGAGTGAAGATATCTTAGTTTCTATGGATTCAGAATGAAGAAAACGACTGTTCAGAGTGAAGATATCTTAGTTTCTATGGATTCAGAATGAAGAAAACGACTGTTCAGAGTGAAGATATTTTAGTTTCTATGGATTCAGAATGAAGAAAACGACTGTTCAGAGTGAAGATATCTTAGTTTCTATGGATTCAGAATGAAGAAAACGACTGTTCAGAGTGAAGATATCTTAGTTTCTATGGATTCAGAATGAAGAAAACGACTGTTCAGAGTGAAGATATCTTAGTTTCTATGGATTCAGAATGAAGAAAACGACTGTTCAGAGTGAAGATATCTTAGTTTCTACGGATTCAGAATGAAGAAAACGACTGTTCAGAGTGAAGATATTTTAGTTTCTATGGATTCAGAATGAAGAAAACGACTGTTCAGAGTGAAGATATTTTAGTTTCTATGGATTCAGAATGAAGAAAACGACTGTTCAGAGTGAAGATATTTTAGTTTCTACGGATTCAGAATGAAGAAAACGACTGTTCAGAGTGAAGATATTTTAGTTTCTATGGATTCAGAATGAAGAAAACGACTGTTCAGAGTGAAGATATCTTAGTTCATACGGATTCAGAATGAAGAAAACGACTGTTCAGAGTGAAGATATCTTAGTTTCATACGGATTCAGAATGAAGAAAACGACTGTTCAGAGTGAAGATATCTTAGTTTCTACAGTTCAGAATGAAGAAAACGACTGTTCAGAGTGAAGATATCTTAGTTTCTATGGATTCAGAATGAAGAAAACGACTGTTCAGAGTGAAGATATTTTAGTTTCTATGGATTCAGAATGAAGAAAACGACTGTTCAGAGTGAAGATATCTTAGTTTCTATGGATTCAGAATGAAGAAAACGACTGTTCAGAGTGAAGATATCTTAGTTTCTACGGATTCAGAATGAAGAAAACGACTGTTCAGAGTGAAGATATTTTAGTTTCTACGGATTCAGAATGAAGAAAACGACTGTTCAGAGTGAAGATATCTTAGTTTCTACGGATTCAGAATGAAGAAAACGACTGTTCAGAGTGAAGATATTTTAGTTTCTATGGATTCAGAATGAAGAAAACGACTGTTCAGAGTGAAGATATTTTAGTTTCTATGGATTCAGAATGAAGAAAACGACTGTTCAGAGTGAAGATATTTTAGTTTCTATGGATTCAGAATGAAGAAAACGACTGTTCAGAGTGAAGATATCTTAGTTTCTACGGATTCAGAATGAAGAAAACGACTGTTCAGAGTGAAGATATTTTAGTTTCTACGGATTCAGAATGAAGAAAACGACTGTTCAGAGTGAAGATATTTTAGTTTCTATGGATTCAGAATGAAGAAAACGACTGTTCAGAGTGAAGATATTTTAGTTTCTACGGATTCAGAATGAAGAAAACGACTGTTCAGAGTGAAGATATTTTAGTTTCTACGGATTCAGAATGAAGAAAACGACTGTTCAGAGTGAAGATATCTTAGTTTCTATGGATTCAGAATGAAGAAAACGACTGTTCAGAGTGAAGATATTTTAGTTTCTATGGATTCAGAATGAAGAAAACGACTGTTCAGAGTGAAGATATTTTAGTTTCTACGGATTCAGAATGAAGAAAACGACTGTTCAGAGTGAAGATATCTTAGTTCTATGGATTCAGAATGAAGAAAACGACTGTTCAGAGTGAAGATATCTTAGTTTCTACGGATTCAGAATGAAGAAAACGACTGTTCAGAGTGAAGATATTTTAGTTTCTATGGATTCAGAATGAAGAAAACGACTGTTCAGAGTGAAGATATTTTAGTTTCTATGGATTCAGAATGAAGAAAACGACTGTTCAGAGTGAAGATATTTTAGTTTCTATGGATTCAGAATGAAGAAAACGACTGTTCAGAGTGAAGATATCTTAGTTTCTACGGATTCAGAATGAAGAAAACGACTGTTCAGAGTGAAGATATCTTAGTTTCTATGGATTCAGAATGAAGAAAACGACTGTTCAGAGTGAAGATATCTTAGTTTCTATGGATTCAGAATGAAGAAAACGACTGTTCAGAGTGAAGATATTTTAGTTTCTACGGATTCAGAATGAAGAAAACGACTGTTCAGAGTGAAGATATCTTAGTTTCTACGGATTCAGAATGAAGAAAACGACTGTTCAGAGTGAAGATATCTTAGTTTCTACGGATTCAGAATGAAGAAAACGACTGTTCAGAGTGAAGATATCTTAGTTTCTACGGATTCAGAATGAAGAAAACGACTGTTCAGAGTGAAGATATCTTAGTTTCTACGGATTCAGAATGAAGAAAACGACTGTTCAGAGTGAAGATATTTTAGTTTCTATGGATTCAGAATGAAGAAAACGACTGTTCAGAGTGAAGATATCTTAGTTTCTACGGATTCAGAATGAAGAAAACGACTGTTCAGAGTGAAGATATTTTAGTTTCTACGGATTCAGAATGAAGAAAACGACTGTTCAGAGTGAAGATATTTTAGTTTCTACGGATTCAGAATGAAGAAAACGACTGTTCAGAGTGAAGATATCTTAGTTTCTATGGATTCAGAATGAAGAAAACGACTGTTCAGAGTGAAGATATTTTAGTTTCTACGGATTCAGAATGAAGAAAACGACTGTTCAGAGTGAAGATATCTTAGTTTCTACGGATTCAGAATGAAGAAAACGACTGTTCAGAGTGAAGATATCTTAGTTTCTACGGATTCAGAATGAAGAAAACGACTGTTCAGAGTGAAGATATTTTAGTTTCTACGGATTCAGAATGAAGAAAACGACTGTTCAGAGTGAAGATATCTTAGTTTCTACGGATTCAGAATGAAGAAAACGACTGTTCAGAGTGAAGATATTTTAGTTTCTACGGATTCAGAATGAAGAAAACGACTGTTCAGAGTGAAGATATTTTAGTTTCTACGGATTCAGAATGAAGAAAACGACTGTTCAGAGTGAAGATATTTTAGTTTCTACGGATTCAGAATGAAGAAAACGACTGTTCAGAGTGAAGATATTTTAGTTTCTATGGATTCAGAATGAAGAAAACGACTGTTCAGAGTGAAGATATTTTAGTTTCTACGGATTCAGAATGAAGAAAACGACTGTTCAGAGTGAAGATATCTTAGTTTCTACGGATTCAGAATGAAGAAAACGACTGTTCAGAGTGAAGATATCTTAGTTTCTACGGATTCAGAATGAAGAAAACGACTGTTCAGAGTGAAGATATCTTAGTTTCTACGGATTCAGAATGAAGAAAACGACTGTTCAGAGTGAAGATATTTTAGTTTCTACGGATTCAGAATGAAGAAAACGACTGTTCAGAGTGAAGATATTTTAGTTTCTATGGATTCAGAATGAAGAAAACGACTGTTCAGAGTGAAGATATCTTAGTTTCATACGGATTCAGAATGAAGAAAACGACTGTTCAGAGTGAAGATATCTTAGTTTCTATGGATTCAGAATGAAGAAAACGACTGTTCAGAGTGAAGATATCTTAGTTTCTATGGATTCAGAATGAAGAAAACGACTGTTCAGAGTGAAGATATTTTAGTTTCTATGGATTCAGAATGAAGAAAACGACTGTTCAGAGTGAAGATATTTTAGTTTCTATGGATTCAGAATGAAGAAAACGACTGTTCAGAGTGAAGATATCTTAGTTTCTAGCGGATTCAGAATAAAGTAAACGACTGTTCAGAGTGAAGATATCTTAGTTCATACGGATTCAGAATGAAGAAAACGACTGTTCAGAGTGAAGATATCTTAGTTTCTATGGATTCAGAATGAAGAAAACGACTGTTCAGAGTGAAGATATCTTAGTTTCTATGGATTCAGAATGAAGAAAACGACTGTTCAGAGTGAAGATATCTTAGTTTCTATGGATTCAGAATGAAGAAAACGACTGTTCAGAGTGAAGATATCTTAGTTTCTACGGATTCAGAATGAAGAAAACGACTGTTCAGAGTGAAGATATCTTAGTTTCTATGGATTCAGAATGAAGAAAACGACTGTTCAGAGTGAAGATATCTTAGTTTCTAAGGATTCAGAATGAAGAAAACGACTGTTCAGAGTGAAGATATCTTAGTTTCTACGGATTCAGAATGAAGAAAACGACTGTTCAGAGTGAAGATATTTTAGTTTCTATGGATTCAGAATGAAGAAAACGACTGTTCAGAGTGAAGATATCTTAGTTTCTACGGATTCAGAATGAAGAAAACGACTGTTCAGAGTGAAGATATTTTAGTTTCTACGGATTCAGAATGAAGAAAACGACTGTTCAGAGTGAAGATATTTTAGTTTCTACGGATTCAGAATGAAGAAAACGACTGTTCAGAGTGAAGATATCTTAGTTTCTATGGATTCAGAATGAAGAAAACGACTGTTCAGAGTGAAGATATCTTAGTTTCTACGGATTCAGAATGAAGAAAACGACTGTTCAGAGTGAAGATATCTTAGTTTCTACGGATTCAGAATGAAGAAAACGACTGTTCAGAGTGAAGATATTTTAGTTTCTACGGATTCAGAATGAAGAAAACGACTGTTCAGAGTGAAGATATTTTAGTTTCTACGGATTCAGAATGAAGAAAACGACTGTTCAGAGTGAAGATATTTTAGTTTCTACGGAGTTCAGAATGAAGAAAACGACTGTTCAGAGTGAAGATATTTTAGTTTCTACGGATTCAGAATGAAGAAAACGACTGTTCAGAGTGAAGATATTTTAGTTTCTACGGATTCAGAATGAAGAAAACGACTGTTCAGAGTGAAGATATCTTAGTTTCTATGGATTCAGAATGAAGAAAACGACTGTTCAGAGTGAAGATATTTTAGTTTCTACGGATTCAGAATGAAGAAAACGACTGTTCAGAGTGAAGATATTT
The DNA here is from genome assembly GCF_016920715.1 of Anopheles arabiensis. Classification (NCBI taxonomy): domain Eukaryota; kingdom Metazoa; phylum Arthropoda; class Insecta; order Diptera; family Culicidae; genus Anopheles; species Anopheles arabiensis. Next base: position 6,097 of record NW_024412130.1, read on the forward strand.
TAGTTTCTACGGATTCAGAATGAAGAAAACGACTGTTCAGAGTGAAGATATTTTAGTTTCTACGGATTCAGAATGAAGAAAACGACTGTTCAGAGTGAAGATATTTTAGTTTCTAAGGATTCAGAATGAAGAAAACGACTGTTCAGAGTGAAGATATCTTAGTTTCTACGGATTCAGAATGAAGAAAACGACTGTTCAGAGTGAAGATATTTTAGTTTCTACGGATTCAGAATGAAGAAAACGACTGTTCAGAGTGAAGATATTTTAGTTTCTATGGATTCAGAATGAAGAAAACGACTGTTCAGAGTGAAGATATCTTAGTTTCTAAGGATTCAGAATGAAGAAAACGACTGTTCAGAGTGAAGATATTTTAGTTTCTACGGATTCAGAATGAAGAAAACGACTGTTCAGAGTGAAGATATTTTAGTTTCTACGGATTCAGAATGAAGAAAACGACTGTTCAGAGTGAAGATATTTTAGTTTCTACGGATTCAGAATGAAGAAAACGACTGTTCAGAGTGAAGATATCTTAGTTTCTACGGATTCAGAATGAAGAAAACGACTGTTCAGAGTGAAGATATCTTAGTTTCTATGGATTCAGAATGAAGAAAACGACTGTTCAGAGTGAAGATATTTTAGTTTCTGGATTCAGAATGAAGAAAACGACTGTTCAGAGTGAAGATATTTTAGTTTCTACGGATTCAGAATGAAGAAAACGACTGTTCAGAGTGAAGATATTTTAGTTTCTATGGATTCAGAATGAAGAAAACGACTGTTCAGAGTGAAGATATTTTAGTTTCTATGGATTCAGAATGAAGAAAACGACTGTTCAGAGTGAAGATATTTTAGTTTCTATGGATTCAGAATGAAGAAAACGACTGTTCAGAGTGAAGATATTTTAGTTTCTATGGATTCAGAATGAAGAAAACGACTGTTCAGAGTGAAGATATTTTAGTTTCTATGGATTCAGAATGAAGAAAACGACTGTTCAGAGTGAAGATATTTTAGTTTCTACGGATTCAGAATGAAGAAAACGACTGTTCAGAGTGAAGATATTTTAGTTTCTACGGATTCAGAATGAAGAAAACGACTGTTCAGAGTGAAGATATTTTAGTTTCTACGGATTCAGAATGAAGAAAACGACTGTTCAGAGTGAAGATATTTTAGTTTCTACGGATTCAGAATGAAGAAAACGACTGTTCAGAGTGAAGATATCTTAGTTTCTATGGATTCAGAATGAAGAAAACGACTGTTCAGAGTGAAGATATTTTAGTTTCTATGGATTCAGAATGAAGAAAACGACTGTTCAGAGTGAAGATATCTTAGTTTCTAAGGATTCAGAATGAAGAAAACGACTGTTCAGAGTGAAGATATTTTAGTTTCTACGGATTCAGAATGAAGAAAACGACTGTTCAGAGTGAAGATATTTTAGTTTCTATGGATTCAGAATGAAGAAAACGACTGTTCAGAGTGAAGATATCTTAGTTCATAAGGATTCAGAATGAAGAAAACGACTGTTCAAAGTGAAGATATCTTAGTTTCTATGGATTCAGAAAGAAAACGACTGTTCAAGGTAAAGATATCTTAGTTTATACGGATTCAGAATGAAGAAAACGACTGTTCAGAGTGAAGATATTTTAGTTTCTAAGGATTCAAAATGAAGAAAACGACTGTTCAGAGTGAGGATATCTTAGTTTCTATGGATTCAGAATAAAGTAAACGACTGTTCAGAGTGAAGATATCTTAGTTTCTATGGATTCAGAATGAAGAAAACGACTGTTCAGAGTGAAGATATCTTAGTTTCTGTAGGAGGCGAGCTGAACGTAGGGACATAAGGACGTAAGGACAGCAGACACAGATTCACGTGTTTTTCTGTTAACAGTTCAGCGTGAATTGACTTCTTTATTATTTTTGTTGACAGTTCACATCTTTTTGACATTTGTATAAAATGCAAAGGTATGTACATATGTGTCATTTGACGTTTAATGCCTACACATGACAGTTCGGATTCTGTTTGTCTACAACTCGGCTATCCTGAGCATTTAATTGCCCTCAATTAAATCTAATTTTAAGTGAATGTTGTCGTTAAGTTTCGTTGGTCTCAATAACCTCGGAAGGTTCTATCCATTTTCTTAATTTATTTGCTTCTAAAACTCCATCGTATGGAATTTGGGTTATCTGACAACCTTCTATATCCTTAATAACATAGCGATCGTTAGGTAAAATCTTATGTACAATGTATGGCCCTTTAAATTTTGGAATCAACTTTTTGTTTTGGTTCACGGTGGTGTCAACGTTTCTTATTACAACAAAATCACCTATTTAGAATTCGGGAGCGGGTTTGTGGTTTTTACGGAATTAGGTTTCATTAATTTCCTGAGATCTTTTTATATTTTCTGATGCTTTATTACGATTTTCAGCTAGGTCTCGAGCTATATCGGTATAATTTTTCTCATCAAGAAACTCGGTCAATTCATCAACATCATGACCTCTTTGTTCGACGCCAAAGAGGAGAATAGAAGGGACAAAATTTGTAGATGCGTGCTTGGTATTATTCAATGCAATTTCGGCTGCGCGTAAATGTGAACTCCAATCAGAATGATCAGGACTATTTGAGAGTTTACTAAGAATTGGGCGAAGAATGCGGTTAACTCGTTCGACCTGTCCATTCGCTTGAGGTGAACATGTTGCATTTGAGACGTGTTTAATGCCATTATTTTCAAGAAAATTTTCAAAACAGATTGGAAGTAAAGCATGTTGCTCGATCTGTAATAATTCGCTTCGGACGACTGTAATAAGACATATATTGATTGAGAATGTTACAGACTTCTTGAGCATTTGTAGAGCGAGTAGCATAAATTTTAGTAAATTTTGTAAAAGCGTCGATGACCACCAAAATATACTTTCTCTGCGACCTCACTGATGGCAAGGGACCCAAATGGTCAATATGAAGTGTATCAAATGGTGTTCCTTCCTTGGGGATGCTATGCAGATTTCTATTATTGATGCGGGGAGGGGCGGAATATACAATACATTTCAAGCAATTTCTTATAAAATGTTCCACTCGAGGCTTCATACAAGGAAACCAGTAATGATTGCTTATTTTGTCACATGTCTTATCTACTGCTAAGAGTGGCCGATCTTTTCATGGGTATGTCGAATGATGTTATCTATCATCTCATGAACACAGCACAATTAGCTTGCAGTCTGCTCAGGGCATCGACATGACACATTGAAGCACCAGAACGATGTTGGATGGAGTATTCATAATTTTCGAGAAAAAGCGACCATCGAGCAATTTTTGCAGAGGAATTACGATTTTTAAGGGTTTCTACAAGTGAATTACAGTCTGTGATGATTTTTATCGGAATTGCGTGGACCTAAACGTGAAATCGTTTTAATGCGTATATAATAAAAAGCGTTTCCAATTCATAACTGTGAAGCTTAGCTTCATCTTTTGTTGTGTTTTTAGAGAAAAAAGCTAGAGGATGGAATTTTCCATCATCTTGTTTTTGTAATAGAACTGCTCCAAAACCAGAAGAACTGCAGTGTAGTTCCGTTTCACGCTTCGGATCAAAAATTGCCAAGACAGGAGACTGTATAAGTTTGTCACGTAGCGAACAGAATGCTTCTTCACATGATGAATCAAACTCAAAACGCTTATCATTTTGCAATAAATTGGTCAAGGGTTTTGCTATGTTGAAAAAGGAAGGGACAAATTTGCGAAAATAGGAGAAAAGTCCCAAGCACCTTCGTACTTGTTTGGTATTTGTTGGCATAGGATAATTTTTATAGCCGTTATATGCCTATCGCTAGGGCGTATTCCACATGAATTTGCTCTATACCCCAAGTAATCCAGTTCTTGTTGAGCAAACTGACATTTGTCTAGTCGAAGCTCCAATCCGTTATGTCGTATTTTTCTAAGGACGGCAATAAGTGTGTTCAAATGGGACTTAAAATCCGTTGAAGCAATTATAATATCGTCTAGATATACAACTAGTTTATCTGCTTCGATAAATTCCCGGAGCATCGTGTTGATGAAACGTTGAAACTCAGAAAGAGCATTTTTCAATCCGAAAGGCATTTTAAGATACTCATACTGACCATCAGGAGTCACAAAGGAAGTATACTTGGTGGAATCCTCGTGCATTTTTACTTGGTGAAAGCCGCTTTTAGATCCAGCAGAGAAAAAACTCGTTTATTACTCAAATGCTCTAGACATGTCTCGATCAACGGCAGGGGGAAATTATCTCGGATCGTAATTTTATTAAGAGGTCTGTAATCAATACACATACGGATTTCTCCGTTCTTCTTTCTAACTAAAACAAGTGCCGAGGCATATGGCGAATTACTGGGACGAATAATTTTTTTTCTAAAAGATCATTTACTATTTCTCGTACTTGATTCCGTTCTCCGTAAGACAATCGGCGAAGTTTTGTATATAGAGGCATATCATGAATAAGACTGATTTTCATTCTATGATCGGGTGAAATGATTTTATCAGGCGGGTAATTAATGTAATTTTGATGAATGGAACTTAATAGAGCAGCATTTTCATCGCTACTAATATGTTTGCCTATTTTTAATTCTTCCACTTCATTCACGTCAGGTAAATCAATAGCACAAATTTCTGCAAATGCCTCACTTTGACTGTCATGATACTCTTCAGGACATAGTCTTTCTAGCTTAGTCGGTATTGATTCTAGTGTATATTGAGCCAACGAAATACTGTGAGCAGGTGAAGACATGCATACATCGCTGTTAGGAGTGAGATTTTCTTTATTGAATTCATTGTTTAAATTGCGTTGACAAAGAAAAATATTACATTTTTTTAATAGATCACGACCTATGATCATCGGCCAAGCAATACTTTCACTGGGTAGGATAATAAATGGATGTTCTAATTGATTCTTCTGAAACTTGACTTGGCATAAAACCTCACCACAGACGACTAATCTCTGGTTTCCGAGTCCCTGATATAGTGAAATTGAAGGTGGTTGCAAAAGAGTTTTGGGCACTACAGCAGAATCTATAAAGCTCACTGGGCTTCCTGTATCGAGAAGAGAACGTATGCATGTCATCACACTACTCTGACCTTTTTGATCTTTGAAGGCAACACTCACCTGTTGAAATTCTTCTAGATCCGTATTAAATGTTTCCTGCTGTACGTTATCCTGAACTGAGTGATGAGCTGCTGCCGATGGAATGATTATGTTGTTCGGGCAATTACGAGCAGCGTGTCCAGCTTGGTGACATTTGAAGCACGATCCTGGTGGTCTACGCGGCATTGGGCAGGAACTTTTATAATGCCCGAATTTCGAACAGTTGTAGCATCTTACTTCACTTTGTTGGTTGCTTGATGATCCTAACGGCTGGCAGATGGACCCTGATGATGATGGTGTGGCAGCATTACGTGGACGAATCTCCTCATATCTTTTCAGCAGTTGTTTTAAATCGCCCATAGATTTTGCAGAAAATCTAATCCATGCCTCGTTGATGGGATCACCGATTCCATCGATGATAATATTAATTAAATCCATTTCTGGGATGGGTACATCGCATGCCATAGCTTGCATGTCCAAAATATACCTTATGACGGGTTCGTTTCGTGCAAGTCGTCGTCCTCTCAGTTGCTTGTATACACTCTCTAAAGATGTGGTTGTGCCGAAATTTTGTATCAGATGGTTTTTCAACTCATGATATGTTGTAACGTCTAGGGATTTAGCAAACAAAGCAGCAGTACCGGTAAGCAATTGGCGTGTACTGTGGAACTTCCTAGTATCATCCATGCGATAGGGAAGAAATGCACGCTCAAGTTCCTTGAACCATCGCTCAACATGCTCTCTTTTATCACCGCTGAATACATCGACAAATTCATTGAACTTGATGAATAACGGTTGTTGCGTTGTATGTGTAACAACCGGAGCTTCGAGGAGACTAATTCGCTGCTTTAGTTCAAGTATTTCGAGTTTTTTCTTGAGAAGTTCTATCTCTTCATGTACACTTGGAGCGGTGTTTATTGGGTTTGGAACCAAATGTGTGACGTTTTCTAGGGTTCCGACTAAAGTTGAATCATGCGATACCGCATTGTTCTCAGCATGCCTTACAGCACTACGCAAAATGGCGGCGCCATTGTTCTCAGCATTGACCAGCTCGGTTGGCAATGCTAAATTGCTCTCTGCTTTCGGGGTTTCAATATCCGCGGGAACATCGCTTAACACGCCTAGTTCATCGATATTTCCAACGTTTGCAATGTACAATTCACGTAATTGTGAAATTGTAGCAGTCGGTGGTACATTTACCTTGGCGTACTCGAGCGCGCACAGCATTTCCTCTTTCGTTGGCATTTCGAACCGCAGGCTTTCAAACACAATCACAAATACAGAAACTGCGTGGAATTTTATCTAGTTATCGTATCCCACTTCTGAGATGTAGGAGGCGAGCTGAACGTAGGGACATAAGGACGTAAGGACAGCAGACACAGATTCACGTGTTTTTCTGTTAACAGTTCAGCGTGAATTGACTTCTTTATTATTTTTGTTGACAGTTCACATCTTTTTGACATTTGTATAAAATGCAAAGGTATGTACATATGTGTCATTTGACGTTTAATGCCTACACATGACAGTTCGGTCTCTGTTTGTCTACATTTCTAAGGATTCAGAATGAAGAAAACGACTGTTCAGAGTGAAGATATCTTAGTTTCTAAGGATTCAAAATGAAGAAAACGACTGTTCAGATTGAGGATATCTTAGTTTCTATGGATTCAGAATGAAGAAAACGACTGTTCAGAGTGAAGATATCTTAGTTTCAACGGATTCAGAATGAAGAAAACGACTGTTCAGAGTTAAGATATCTTAGTTTCATAAGGATTCAGAATGAAGAAAACGACTGTTCAAAGTGAAGATATCTTAGTTTCTTTGGATTCAGAATGAAGAAAACGACTGTTCAGAATGAAGATATTTTAGTTCATACGGAATCAAAGAAAATAAAACGACTGTTCAGAGTGAAGATATATTAGTTTCTATGGATTCAGAATGAATAAAACGACTGTTCAGAGTGAAGATATTTTAGTTTCTTTGGATTCAGAATGAAGAAAACGACTGTTCAGAGTGAAGATATCTTAGTTTCTAAGGATTCAGAACGAAGAAAACGACTGTTCAGAGTGAAGATATCTTAGTTCATACGGATTCAGAATGAAGAAAACGACTGTTCAGAGTGAAGATATCTTAGTTCATACGGATTCAGAATGAAGAAAACGACTGTTCAGAGTGAAGATATCTTAGTTTCTAAGGATTTAGAATGAAGAAAACGACTGTTCAGAGTGAAGATATTTTAGTTTCTATGGATTCAAAAGAAAGACAACGACTGTTCAAAGTGAAGATATCTTAGTTTCTAAGGATTTAGAATGAAGAAAACGACTGTTCAGAGTGAAGATATTTTAGTTTCTATGGATTCAGAATGAAGAAAACGACTGTTCAGAGTGAAGATATCTTAGTTTCTATGGATTCAAAAGAAAGAAAACGACTGTTCAGAGTGAAGATATCTTAGTTCATACGGATTCAGAATGAAGAAAACGACTGTTCAGAGTGAAGATATCTTAGTTCATACGGATTCAGAATGAAGAAAACGACTGTTCAGAGTGAAGATATCTTAGTTTCATACGGATTCAGAATGAAGAAAACGACTGTTCAGAGTGAAGATATTTTAGTTTCTATGGATTCAAAAGAAAACGACTGTTCAAAGTGAAGATATCTTAGTTTCTATGGATTCAAAAGAAAGAAAACGACTGTTCAGAGTGAAGATATCTTAGTTTCTATGGATTCAGAATGAAGAAAACGACTGTTCAGAGTGAGGATATCTTAGTTTCTATGGATTCAGAATAAAGTAAACGACTGTTCAGAGTGAAGATATCTTAGTTCATACGGATTCAGAATGAAGAAAACGACTGTTCAGAGTGAAGATATCTTAGTTTCTACTGATTCAAAATGAAGGAAACGACTGTTCAGAGTGAAGATATTTTAGTTTCTTTGGATTCAGAATGAAGAAAACGACTGTTCAGAGTGAGGATATCTTAGTTTCTAAGGATTTAGAATGAAGAAAACGACTGTTTAGAGTGAAGATATTTTAGTTTCTACGGATTCAAAATAAAGAAAACGACTGTTCAGAGTGAAGATATCTTAGTTTCTATGGATTCAGAATGAAGAAAACGACTGTTCAGAGTGAAGATATCTTAGTTTCTACGGATTCAGAATGAAGAAAACGACTGTTCAGAGTGAAGATATCTTAGTTTCTAAGGATTTAGAATGAAGAAAACGACTGTTTAGAGTGAAGATATTTTAGTTTCTTTGGATTCAGAATGAAGAAAACGACTGTTCAGAGTGAAGATATTTTAGTTTCTACGGATTCAGAATGAAGAAAACGACTGTTCAGAGTGAAGATATTTTAGTTTCTACGGATTCAGAATGAAGAAAACGACTGTTCAGAGTTAAGATATCTTAGTTCATAAGGATTCAGAATGAAGAAAACGACTGTTCAGAGTGAAGATATCTTAGTTTCTATGGATTCAAAAGAAAACGACTGTTCAGAGTGAAGATATCTTAGTTTCTATGGATTCAGAATGAAGAAAACGACTGTTCAGAGTGAAGATATCTTAGTTTCTATGGATTCAGAATGAAGAAAACGACTGTTCAGAGTGAAGATATCTTAGTTCTATACGGATTCAGAATGAAGAAAACGACTGTTCAGAGTGAAGATATTTTAGTTTCTATGGATTCAGAATGAAGAAAACGACTGTTCAGAGTGAAGATATCTTAGTTTCTAAGGATTCAGAATGAAGAAAACGACTGTTCAGAGTGAAGATATTTTAGTTTCTATGGATTCAGAATGAAGAAAACGACTGTTCAGAGTGAAGATATCTTAGTTTCTATGGATTCAGAATGAAGAAAACGACTGTTCAAAGTGAAGATATCTTAGTTTCATACGGATTCAGAATGAAGAAAACGACTGTTCAGAGTGAAGATATCTTAGTTTCTATGGATTCAGAATGAAGAAAACGACTGTTCAGAGTGAAGATATCTTAGTTTCTATGGATTCAGAATGAAGAAACGACTGTTCAGAGTGAAGATATTTTAGTTTCTATGGATTCAGAATGAAGAAAACGACTGTTCAGAGTGAAGATATCTTAGTTTCTATGGATTCAAAAGAAAGAAAACGACTGTTCAGAGTGAAGATATCTTAGTTTCTATGGATTCAAAAGAAAGAAAACGACTGTTCAGAGTGAAGATATCTTAGTTTCTATGGATTCAAAAGAAAGAAAACGACTGTTCAGAGTGAAGATATCTTAGTTTCTATGGATTCAGAATGAAGAAAACGACTGTTCAGAGTGAAGATATCTTAGTTTCTATGGATTCAGAATGAAGAAAACGACTGTTCAGAGTGAAGATATCTTAGTTTCTATGGATTCAGAATGAAGAAAACGACTGTTCAGAGTGAAGATATCTTAGTTTCTAAGGATTCAGAATGAAGAAAACGACTGTTCAGAGTGAAGATATCTTAGTTTCTAAGGATTCAGAATGAAGAAAACGACTGTTCAGAGTGAAGATATCTTAGTTTCTATGGATTCAGAATGAAGAAAACGACTGTTCAGAGTGAAGATATCTTAGTTTCTATGGATTCAGAATGAAGAAAACGACTGTTCAGAGTGAAGATATCTTAGTTTCTATGGATTCAGAATGAAGAAAACGACTGTTCAGAGTGAAGATATCTTAGTTTCTATGGATTCAGAATGAAGAAAACGACTGTTCAGAGTGAAGATATCTTAGTTTCATACGGGATTCAGAATGAAGAAAACGACTGTTCAGAGTGAAGATATCTTAGTTTCTACGGATTCAGAATGAAGAAAACGACTGTTCAGAGTGAAGATATCTTAGTTTCTAAGGATTCAGAATGAAGAAAACGACTGTTCAGAGTGAAGATATCTTAGTTTCTAAGGATTCAGAATGAAGAAAACGACTGTTCAGAGTGAAGATATCTTAGTTTCTACGGATTCAGAATGAAGAAAACGACTGTTCAGAGTGAAGATATCTTAGTTTCTATGGATTCAGAATGAAGAAAACGACTGTTCAGAGTGAAGATATCTTAGTTTCTATGGATTCAGAATGAAGAAAACGACTGTTCAGAGTGAAGATATCTTAGTTTCTAAGGATTCAGAATGAAGAAAACGACTGTTCAGAGTGAAGATATCTTAGTTTCTACGGATTCAGAATGAAGAAAACGACTGTTCAGAGTGAAGATATCTTAGTTTCTACGGATTCAGAATGAAGAAAACGACTGTTCAGAGTGAAGATATTTTAGTTTCTATGGATTCAGAATGAAGAAAACGACTGTTCAGAGTGAAGATATCTTAGTTCTAAGGATTCAGAATGAAGAAAACGACTGTTCAGAGTGAAGATATCTTAGTTTCTATGGATTCAGAATGAAAGAAAACGACTGTTCAGAGTGAAGATATCTTAGTTTCTATGGATTCAGAATGAAGAAAACGACTGTTCAGAGTGAAGATATCTTAGTTTCTAAGGATTCAGAATGAAGAAAACGACTGTTCAGAGTGAAGATATCTTAGTTTCTAAGGATTCAGAATGAAGAAAACGACTGTTCAGAGTGAAGATATCTTAGTTTCTATGGATTCAGAATGAAGAAAACGACTGTTCAGAGTGAAGATATCTTAGTTTCTAAGGATTCAGAATGAAGAAAACGACTGTTCAGAGTGAAGATATTTTAGTTTCTATGGATTCAGAATGAAGAAAACGACTGTTCAGAGTGAAGATATCTTAGTTTCTATGATTCAGAATGAAGAAAACGACTGTTCAGAGTGAAGATATCTTAGTTTCTAAGGATTCAGAATGAAGAAAACGACTGTTCAGAGTGAAGATATCTTAGTTTCTATGGATTCAGAATGAAGAAAACGACTGTTCAGAGTGAAGATATCTTAGTTTCTATGGATTCAGAATGAAGAAAACGACTGTTCAGAGTGAAGATATCTTAGTTTCTATGGATTCAGAATGAAGAAAACGACTGTTCAGAGTGAAGATATCTTAGTTTCTATGGATTCAGAATGAAGAAAACGACTGTTCAGAGTGAAGATATCTTAGTTTCTACGGATTCAGAATGAAGAAAACGACTGTTCAGAGTGAAGATATCTTAGTTTCTATGGATTCAGAATGAAGAAAACGACTGTTCAGAGTGAAGATATTTTAGTTTCTATGGATTCAGAATGAAGAAAACGACTGTTCAGAGTGAAGATATTTTAGTTTCTACGGATTCAGAATGAAGAAAACGACTGTTCAGAGTGAAGATATCTTAGTTTCTAAGGATTCAGAATGAAGAAAACGACTGTTCAGAGTGAAGATATCTTTAGTTTCTATGGATTCAGAATGAAGAAAACGACTGTTCAGAGTGAAGATATTTTAGTTTCTATGGATTCAGAATGAAGAAAACGACTGTTCAGAGTGAAGATATCTTAGTTTCTATGGATTCAGAATGAAGAAAACGACTGTTCAGAGTGAAGATATTTTAGTTTCTATGGATTCAGAATGAAGAAAACGACTGTTCAGAGTGAAGATATCTTAGTTTCTATGGATTCAGAATGAAGAAAACGACTGTTCAGAGTGAAGATATCTTAGTTTCTATGGATTCAGAATGAAGAAAACGACTGTTCAGAGTGAAGATATCTTAGTTTCTATGGATTCAGAATGAAGAAAACGACTGTTCAGAGTGAAGATATCTTAGTTTCTACGGATTCAGAATGAAGAAAACGACTGTTCAGAGTGAAGATATCTTAGTTTCTAAGGATTCAGAATGAAGAAAACGACTGTTCAGAGTGAAGATATCTTAGTTTCTAAGGATTCAGAATGAAGAAAACGACTGTTCAGAGTGAAGATATCTTAGTTTCTATGGATTCAGAATGAAGAAAACGACTGTTCAGAGTGAAGATATCTTAGTTTCTATGGATTCAGAATGAAGAAAACGACTGTTCAGAGTGAAGATATTTTAGTTTCTATGGATTCAGAATGAAGAAAACGACTGTTCAGAGTGAAGATATCTTAGTTTCTATGGATTCAGAATGAAGAAAACGACTGTTCAGAGTGAAGATATCTTAGTTTCTATGGATTCAGAATGAAGAAAACGACTGTTCAGAGTGAAGATATTTTAGTTTCTATGGATTCAGAATGAAGAAAACGACTGTTCAGAGTGAAGATATCTTAGTTTCTAAGGATTCAGAATGAAGAAAACGACTGTTCAGAGTGAAGATATTTTAGTTTCTATGGATTCAGAATGAAGAAAACGACTGTTCAGAGTGAAGATATCTTAGTTTCTATGGATTCAGAATGAAGAAAACGACTGTTCAGAGTGAAGATATTTTAGTTTCTATGGATTCAGAATGAAGAAAACGACTGTTCAGAGTGAAGATATCTTAGTTTCTACGGATTCAGAATGAAGAAAACGACTGTTCAGAGTGAAGATATCTTAGTTTCTAAGGATTCAGAATGAAGAAAACGACTGTTCAGAGTGAAGATATTTTAGTTTCTATGGATTCAGAATGAAGAAAACGACTGTTCAGAGTGAAGATATTTTAGTTTCTATGGATTCAGAATGAAGAAAACGACTGTTCAGAGTGAAGATATTTTAGTTTCTACGGATTCAGAATGAAGAAAACGACTGTTCAGAGTGAAGATATTTTAGTTTCTATGGATTCAGAATGAAGAAAACGACTGTTCAGAGTGAAGATATCTTAGTTTCTACGGATTCAGAATGAAGAAAACGACTGTTCAGAGTGAAGATATCTTAGTTTCTAAGGATTCAGAATGAAGAAAACGACTGTTCAGAGTGAAGATATCTTAGTTTCTAAGGATTCAGAATGAAGAAAACGACTGTTCAGAGTGAAGATATCTTAGTTTCTACGGATTCAGAATGAAGAAAACGACTGTTCAGAGTGAAGATATCTTAGTTTCTATGGATTCAGAATGAAGAAAACGACTGTTCAGAGTGAAGATATCTTAGTTTCTACGGATTCAGAATGAAGAAAACGACTGTTCAGAGTGAAGATATTTTAGTTTCTATGGATTCAGAATGAAGAAAACGACTGTTCAGAGTGAAGATATCTTTAGTTTCTATGGATTCAGAATGAAGAAAACGACTGTTCAGAGTGAAGATATCTTAGTTTCTAAGGATTCAGAATGAAGAAAACGACTGTTCAGAGTGAAGATATCTTAGTTTCTATGGATTCAGAATGAAGAAAACGACTGTTCAGAGTGAAGATATCTTAGTTTCTAAGGATTCAGAATGAAGAAAACGACTGTTCAGAGTGAAGATATTTTAGTTTCTATGGATTCAGAATGAAGAAAACGACTGTTCAGAGTGAAGATATTTTAGTTTCTATGGATTCAGAATGAAGAAAACGACTGTTCAGAGTGAAGATATCTTAGTTTCTATGGATTCAGAATGAAGAAAACGACTGTTCAGAGTGAAGATATCTTAGTTTCTAAGGATTCAGAATGAAGAAAACGACTGTTCAGAGTGAAGATATCTTAGTTTCTACGGATTCAGAATGAAGAAAACGACTGTTCAGAGTGAAGATATCTTAGTTTCTATGGATTCAGAATGAAGAAAACGACTGTTCAGAGTGAAGATATCTTAGTTTCTAAGGATTCAGAATGAAGAAAACGACTGTTCAGAGTGAAGATATCTTAGTTTCTATGGATTCAGAATGAAGAAAACGACTGTTCAGAGTGAAGATATCTTAGTTTCTAAGGATTCAGAATGAAGAAAACGACTGTTCAGAGTGAAGATATCTTAGTTTCTACGGATTCAGAATGAAGAAAACGACTGTTCAGAGTGAAGATATCTTAGTTTCTATGGATTCAGAATGAAGAAAACGACTGTTCAGAGTGAAGATATCTTAGTTTCATACGGATTCAGAATGAAGAAAACGACTGTTCAGAGTGAAGATATCTTAGTTTCTATGGATTCAGAATGAAGAAAACGACTGTTCAGAGTGAAGATATCTTTAGTTTCTATGGATTCAGAATGAAGAAAACGACTGTTCAGAGTGAAGATATCTTAGTTTCTAAGGATTCAGAATGAAGAAAACGACTGTTCAGAGTGAAGATATTTTAGTTTCTAAGGATTCAGAATGAAGAAAACGACTGTTCAGAGTGAAGATATCTTAGTTTCTATGGATTCAGAATGAAGAAAACGACTGTTCAGAGTGAAGATATTTTAGTTTCTATGGATTCAGAATGAAGAAAACGACTGTTCAGAGTGAAGATATTTTAGTTTCTATGGATTCAAAATGAAGAAAACGACTGTTCAGAGTGAAGATATCTTAGTTTCTATGGATTCAGAATGAAGAAAACGACTGTTCAGAGTGAAGATATTTTAGTTTCTATGGATTCAGAATGAAGAAAACGACTGTTCAGAGTGAAGATATCTTAGTTTCTATGGATTCAGAATGAAGAAAACGACTGTTCAGAGTGAAGATATTTTAGTTTCTATGGATTCAGAATGAAGAAAACGACTGTTCAGAGTGAAGATATCTTAGTTTCTATGGATTCAGAATGAAGAAAACGACTGTTCAGAGTGAAGATATCTTAGTTTCTATGGATTCAGAATGAAGAAAACGACTGTTCAGAGTGAAGATATTTTAGTTTCTATGGATTCAGAATGAAGAAAACGACTGTTCAGAGTGAAGATATTTTAGTTTCTATGGATTCAGAATGAAGAAAACGACTGTTCAGAGTGAAGATATTTTAGTTTCTATGGATTCAGAATGAAGAAAACGACTGTTCAGAGTGAAGATATTTTAGTTTCTATGGATTCAGAATGAAGAAAACGACTGTTCAGAGTGAAGATATCTTAGTTTCTAAGGATTCAGAATGAAGAAAACGACTGTTCAGAGTGAAGATATCTTAGTTTCTACGGATTCAGAATGAAGAAAACGACTGTTCAGAGTGAAGATATCTTAGTTTCTATGGATTCAGAATGAAGAAAACGACTGTTCAGAGTGAAGATATCTTAGTTTCTAAGGATTCAGAATGAAGAAAACGACTGTTCAGAGTGAAGATATTTTAGTTTCTACGGATTCAGAATGAAGAAAACGACTGTTCAGAGTGAAGATATCTTAGTTTCTAAGGATTCAGAATGAAGAAAACGACTGTTCAGAGTGAAGATATTTTAGTTTCTATGGATTCAGAATGAAGAAAACGACTGTTCAGAGTGAAGATATCTTAGTTTCTATGGATTCAGAATGAAGAAAACGACTGTTCAGAGTGAAGATATTTTAGTTTCTATGGATTCAGAATGAAGAAAACGACTGTTCAGAGTGAAGATATTTTAGTTTCTATGGATTCAGAATGAAGAAAACGACTGTTCAGAGTGAAGATATCTTAGTTTCTATGGATTCAGAATGAAGAAAACGACTGTTCAGAGTGAAGATATCTTAGTTTCATACGGATTCAGAATGAAGAAAACGACTGTTCAGAGTGAAGATATTTTAGTTTCTATGGATTCAGAATGAAGAAAACGACTGTTCAGAGTGAAGATATCTTAGTTTCTAAGGATTCAGAATGAAGAAAACGACTGTTCAGAGTGAAGATATTTTAGTTTCTACGGATTCAGAATGAAGAAAACGACTGTTCAGAGTGAAGATATCTTAGTTTCTACGGATTCAGAATGAAGAAAACGACTGTTCAGAGTGAAGATATCTTAGTTTCTAAGGATTCAGAATGAAGAAAACGACTGTTCAGAGTGAAGATATCTTTTAGTTTCTATGGATTCAGAATGAAGAAAACGACTGTTCAGAGTGAAGATATCTTAGTTTCTAAGGATTCAGAATGAAGAAAACGACTGTTCAGAGTGAAGATATTTTAGTTTCTAAGGATTCAGAATGAAGAAAACGACTGTTCAGAGTGAAGATATCTTAGTTTCTAAGGATTCAGAATGAAGAAAACGACTGTTCAGAGTGAAGATATTTTAGTTTCTATGGATTCAGAATGAAGAAAACGACTGTTCAGAGTGAAGATATCTTAGTTTCTATGGATTCAGAATGAAGAAAACGACTGTTCAGAGTGAAGATATTTTAGTTTCTATGGATTCAGAATGAAGAAAACGACTGTTCAGAGTGAAGATATTTTAGTTTCTATGGATTCAGAATGAAGAAAACGACTGTTCAGAGTGAAGATATCTTAGTTTCTAAGGATTCAGAATGAAAAAACGACTGTTCAGAGTGAAGATATTTTTAGTTTCTACGGATTCAGAATGAAGAAAACGACTGTTCAGAGTGAAGATATCTTAGTTTCTATGGATTCCAGAATGAAGAAAACGACTGTTCAGAGTGAAGATATTTTAGTTTCTATGGATTCAGAATGAAGAAAACGACTGTTCAGAGTGAAGATATCTTAGTTTCTATGGATTCAGAATGAAGAAAACGACTGTTCAGAGTGAAGATAATCTTTAGTTTCTATGGATTCAGAATGAAGAAAACGACTGTTCAGAGTGAAGATATCTTTTAGTTTCTATGGATTCAGAATGAAGAAAACGACTGTTCAGAGTGAAGATATCTTAGTTTCTATGGATTCAGAATGAAGAAAACGACTGTTCAGAGTGAAGATATCTTAGTTTCTATGGATTCAGAATGAAGAAAACGACTGTTCAGAGTGAAGATATCTTTTAGTTTCTATGGATTCAGAATGAAGAAAACGACTGTTCAGAGTGAAGATATTTTAGTTTCTATGGATTCAGAATGAAGAAAACGACTGTTCAGAGTGAAGATAATCTTAGTTTCATACGGATTCAGAATGAAAGAAAACGACTGTTCAGAGTGAAGATATCTTAGTTTCTAAGGATTCAGAATGAAGAAAACGACTGTTCAGAGTGAAGATATTTTAGTTTCTATAGTTCAGAATGAAGAAAACGACTGTTCAGAGTGAAGATATCTTAGTTTCTACGGATTCAGAATGAAAACGACTGTTCAGAGTGAAGATATCTTAGTTTCTACGGATTCAGAATGAAGAAAACGACTGTTCAGAGTGAAGATATCTTTAGTTTCTATAGGATTCAGAATGAAGAAAACGACTGTTCAGAGTGAAGATATTTTAGTTTCTATGGATTCAGAATGAAGAAAACGACTGTTCAGAGTGAAGATATCTTTAGTTTCTAAGGATTCAGAATGAAGAAAACGACTGTTCAGAGTGAAGATATTTTAGTTTCTGACGGATTCAGAATGAAAACGACTGTTCAGAGTGAAGATATTTTAGTTTCTATGGATTCAGAATGAAGAAAACGACTGTTCAGAGTGAAGATATTTTAGTTTCTAAGGATTCAGAATGAAGAAAACGACTGTTCAGAGTGAAGATATTTTAGTTTCTAAGGATTCAGAATGAAGAAAACGACTGTTCAGAGTGAAGATATTTTAGTTTCTATGGATTCAGAATGAAGAAAACGACTGTTCAGAGTGAAGATATCTTAGTTTCTAAGGATTCAGAATGAAGAAAACGACTGTTCAGAGTGAAGATATTTTAGTTTCATGGATTCAGAATGAAGAAAACGACTGTTCAGAGTGAAGATATCTTAGTTTCTACGGATTCAGAATGAAGAAAACGACTGTTCAGAGTGAAGATATCTTAGTTTCTACGGATTCAGAATGAAGAAAACGACTGTTCAGAGTGAAGATATTTTAGTTTCTACGGATTCAGAATGAAGAAAACGACTGTTCAGAGTGAAGATATTTTAGTTTCTATGGATTCAGAATGAAGAAAACGACTGTTCAGAGTGAAGATATCTTTTAGTTTCTATGGATTCAGAATGAAGAAAACGACTGTTCAGAGTGAAGATATTTTTAGTTTCTATGGATTCAGAATGAAGAAAACGACTGTTCAGAGTGAAGATATCTTTTAGTTTCTATGGATTCAGAATGAAGAAAACGACTGTTCAGAGTGAAGATATCTTTAGTTCTACGGATTCAGAATGAAGAAAACGACTGTTCAGAGTGAAGATATTTTAGTTTCTAAGGATTCAGAATGAAGAAAACGACTGTTCAGAGTGAAGATATTTTAGTTTCTACGGATTCAGAATGAAGAAAACGACTGTTCAGAGTGAAGATATCTTTTAGTTTCTAGGGATTCAGAATGAAGAAAACGACTGTTCAGAGTGAAGATATCTTAGTTTCTATGGATTCAGAATGAAGAAAACGACTGTTCAGAGTGAAGATATTTTAGTTTCTACGGATTCAGAATGAAGAAAACGACTGTTCAGAGTGAAGATATCTTAGTTTCTATGGATTCAGAATGAAGAAAACGACTGTTCAGAGTGAAGATATTTTAGTTTCGAAGGATTCAGAATGAAGAAAACGACTGTTCAGAGTGAAGATATCTTAGTTTCTACGGATTCAGAATGAAGAAAACGACTGTTCAGAGTGAAGATATCTTAGTTTCTACGGATTCAGAATGAAGAAAAC
Organism: Anopheles arabiensis; assembly: GCF_016920715.1. Classification (NCBI taxonomy): domain Eukaryota; kingdom Metazoa; phylum Arthropoda; class Insecta; order Diptera; family Culicidae; genus Anopheles; species Anopheles arabiensis. The sequence continues at coordinate 24,608 of NW_024412130.1, forward strand.
GACTGTTCAGAGTGAAGATATTTTAGTTTCTAAGGATTCAGAATGAAGAAAACGACTGTTCAGAGTGAAGATATTTTTAGTTTCTACGGATTCAGAATGAAGAAAACGACTGTTCAGAGTGAAGATATCTTAGTTTCTATGGATTCAGAATGAAGAAAACGACTGTTCAGAGTGAAGATATCTTAGTTTCTAAGGATTCCAGAATGAAGAAAACGACTGTTCAGAGTGAAGATATCTTAGTTTCTACGGATTCCAGAATGAAGAAAACGACTGTTCAGAGTGAAGATATTTTAGTTTCTATGGATTCAGAATGAAGAAAACGACTGTTCAGAGTGAAGATATCTTAGTTTCTAAGGATTCAGAATGAAGAAAACGACTGTTCAGAGTGAAGATATCTTAGTTTCTAAGGATTCAGAATGAAGAAAACGACTGTTCAGAGTGAAGATATCTTAGTTTCTACAGGATTCAGAATGAAGAAAACGACTGTTCAGAGTGAAGATATCTTTTAGTTTCTATGGATTCAGAATGAAGAAAACGACTGTTCAGAGTGAAGATATCTTAGTTTCTATGGATTCAGAATGAAGAAAACGACTGTTCAGAGTGAAGATATCTTAGTTTCTATGGATTCAGAATGAAGAAAACGACTGTTCAGAGTGAAGATATCTTAGTTTCTAAGGATTCAGAATGAAGAAAACGACTGTTCAGAGTGAAGATATCTTAGTTTCTAAGGATTCAGAATGAAGAAAACGACTGTTCAGAGTGAAGATATCTTAGTTTCTACGGATTCAGAATGAAGAAAACGACTGTTCAGAGTGAAGATATCGTAGTTTCTATGGATTCAGAATGAAGAAAACGACTGTTCAGAGTGAAGATATCTTAGTTTCTACGGATTCAGAATGAAGAAAACGACTGTTCAGAGTGAAGATATCTTAGTTTCTATGGATTCAGAATGAAGAAAACGACTGTTCAGAGTGAAGATATTTTAGTTTCTATACGGATTCAGAATGAAGAAAACGACTGTTCAGAGTGAAGATATCTTAGTTTCTACGGATTCAGAATGAAAACGACTGTTCAGAGTGAAGATATCTTAGTTTCTATGGATTCAGAATGAAGAAAACGACTGTTCAGAGTGAAGATATCTTAGTTTCTGGGATTCAGAATGAAGAAAACGACTGTTCAGAGTGAAGATATCTTAGTTTCTATGGATTCAGAATGAAAACGACTGTTCAGAGTGAAGATATTTTAGTTTCTTTGGATTCAGAATGAAAACGACTGTTCAGAGTGAAGATATCTTAGTTTCTACGGATTCAGAATGAAGAAAACGACTGTTCAGAGTGAAGATATCTTAGTTTCTAAGGATTCAGAATGAAGAAAACGACTGTTCAGAGTGAAGATATCTTAGTTTCTAAGGATTCAGAATGAAGAAAACGACTGTTCAGAGTGAAGATATCTTAGTTTCTATGGATTCAGAATGAAGAAAACGACTGTTCAGAGTGAAGATATCTTAGTTTCTATGGATTCAGAATGAAGAAAACGACTGTTCAGAGTGAAGATATCTTAGTTTCTAAGGATTCAGAATGAAGAAAACGACTGTTCAGAGTGAAGATATCTTAGTTTCTATGGATTCCAGAATGAAGAAAACGACTGTTCAGAGTGAAGATATCTTAGTTTCTAAGGATTCAGAATGAAGAAAACGACTGTTCAGAGTGAAGATATTTTAGTTTCATGGATTCCAGAATGAAGAAAACGACTGTTCAGAGTGAAGATATCTTGGTTTCTACGGATTCAGAATGAAGAAAACGACTGTTCAGAGTGAAGATATTTTAGTTTCTACGGATTCAGAATGAAGAAAACGACTGTTCAGAGTGAAGATATCTTAGTTTCTATGGATTCAGAATGAAGAAAACGACTGTTCAGAGTGAAGATATCTTAGTTTCTAAGGATTCAGAATGAAGAAAACGACTGTTCAGAGTGAAGATATCTTAGTTTCTACGGATTCAGAATGAAGAAAACGACTGTTCAGAGTGAAGATATCTTAGTTTCTACGGATTCAGAATGAAGAAAACGACTGTTCAGAGTGAAGATATCTTGGTTTCTATGGATTCAGAATAAGAAAAACGACTGTTCAGAGTGAAGATATTTTAGTTTCTACGGATTCCAGAATGAAGAAAACGACTGTTCAGAGTGAAGATATCTTAGTTTCTGTAGGATTCAGAATGAAGAAAACGACTGTTCAGAGTGAAGATATCTTAGTTTCTACGGATTCAGAATGAAGAAAACGACTGTTCAGAGTGAAGATATTTTTAGTTTCTATAGGATTCAGAATGAAGAAAACGACTGTTCAGAGTGAAGATATCTTAGTTTCTAAGGATTCAGAATGAAGAAAACGACTGTTCAGAGTGAAGATATCTTAGTTTCTACGGATTCAGAATGAAAACGACTGTTCAGAGTGAAGATATCTTAGTTTCTATGGATTCAGAATGAAGAAAACGACTGTTCAGAGTGAAGATATCTTAGTTTCTATGGATTCAGAATGAAGAAAACGACTGTTCAGAGTGAAGATATTTTAGTTTCTATGGATTCAGAATGAAGAAAACGACTGTTCAGAGTGAAGATATCTTAGTTTCTAAGGATTCAGAATGAAGAAAACGACTGTTCAGAGTGAAGATATCTTAGTTTCTACGGATTCAGAATGAAGAAAACGACTGTTCAGAGTGAAGATATTTTTAGTTTCTACGGATTCAGAATGAAGAAAACGACTGTTCAGAGTGAAGATATCTTAGTTTCTATGGATTCAGAATGAAGAAAACGACTGTTCAGAGTGAAGATATCTTAGTTTCTACGGATTCAGAATGAAGAAAACGACTGTTCAGAGTGAAGATATCTTAGTTTCTATGGATTCAGAATGAAGAAAACGACTGTTCAGAGTGAAGATATCTTAGTTTCTATGGATTCCAGAATGAAGAAAACGACTGTTCAGAGTGAAGATATTTTTAGTTTCTACAGGATTCCAGAATGAAGAAAACGACTGTTCAGAGTGAAGATATCTTAGTTTCTACGGATTCAGAATGAAGAAAACGACTGTTCAGAGTGAAGATATCTTTTTAGTTTCTACGGATTCAGAATGAAGAAAACGACTGTTCAGAGTGAAGATATTTTAGTTTCTATGGATTCAGAATGAAGAAAACGACTGTTCAGAGTGAAGATATCTTAGTTTCTAAGGATTCAGAATGAAGAAAACGACTGTTCAGAGTGAAGATATCTTAGTTTCTACGGATTCAGAATGAATAAAACGACTGTTCAGAGTGAAGATATTTTAGTTTCTATGGATTCAGAATGAAGAAAACGACTGTTCAGAGTGAAGATATCTTAGTTTCTATGGATTCAGAATGAAGAAAACGACTGTTCAGAGTGAAGATATCTTAGTTTCTATGGATTCAGAATGAAGAAAACGACTGTTCAGAGTGAAGATATCTTAGTTTCTATGGATTCAGAATGAAGAAAACGACTGTTCAGAGTGAAGATATCTTAGTTTCTACGGATTCAGAATGAAGAAAACGACTGTTCAGAGTGAAGATATCTTAGTTTCTATGGATTCAGAATGAAGAAAACGACTGTTCAGAGTGAAGATATCTTAGTTTCTACGGATTCAGAATGAAGAAAACGACTGTTCAGAGTGAAGATATCTTAGTTTCTGTGGATTCAGAATGAAGAAAACGACTGTTCAGAGTGAAGATATTTTTAGTTTCTATGGATTCAGAATGAAGAAAACGACTGTTCAGAGTGAAGATATCTTAGTTTCTATGGATTCAGAATGAAGAAAACGACTGTTCAGAGTGAAGATATCTTAGTTTCTAAGGATTCAGAATGAAGAAAACGACTGTTCAGAGTGAAGATATCTTAGTTTCTACGGATTCAGAATGAAGAAAACGACTGTTCAGAGTGAAGATATCTTAGTTTCTATGGATTCAGAATGAAGAAAACGACTGTTCAGAGTGAAGATATCTTTTAGTTTCTACGGATTCAGAATGAAGAAAACGACTGTTCAGAGTGAAGATATCTTAGTTTCTAAGGATTCAGAATGAAGAAAACGACTGTTCAGAGTGAAGATATCTTAGTTTCTACGGATTCAGAATGAAGAAAACGACTGTTCAGAGTGAAGATATCTTAGTTTCTAAGGATTCAGAATGAAGAAAACGACTGTTCAGAGTGAAGATATTTTAGTTTCTACGGATTCAGAATGAAGAAAACGACTGTTCAGAGTGAAGATATCTTAGTTTCTATGGATTCAGAATGAAGAAAACGACTGTTCAGAGTGAAGATATCTTTTAGTTTCTATGGATTCAGAATGAAGAAAACGACTGTTCAGAGTGAAGATATCTTAGTTTCTATGGATTCAGAATGAAGAAAACGACTGTTCAGAGTGAAGATATGTTTAGTTTCTAAGGATTCAGAATGAAGAAAACGACTGTTCAGAGTGAAGATATTTTAGTTTCTATGGATTCAGAATGAAGAAAACGACTGTTCAGAGTGAAGATATCTTTTAGTTTCTATGGATTCAGAATGAAGAAAACGACTGTTCAGAGTGAAGATATCTTAGTTTCTATGGATTCAGAATGAAGAAAACGACTGTTCAGAGTGAAGATATCTTAGTTTCTAAGGATTCAGAATGAAGAAAACGACTGTTCAGAGTGAAGATATCTTAGTTTCTATGGATTCAGAATGAAGAAAACGACTGTTCAGAGTGAAGATATTTTAGTTTCTATGGATTCAGAATGAAGAAAACGACTGTTCAGAGTGAAGATATCTTAGTTTCTAAGGATTCAGAATGAAGAAAACGACTGTTCAGAGTGAAGATATCTTAGTTTCTAAGGATTCCAGAATGAAGAAAACGACTGTTCAGAGTGAAGATATCTTAGTTTCTAAGGATTCAGAATGAAGAAAACGACTGTTCAGAGTGAAGATATCTTAGTTTCTATGGATTCAGGAATGAAGAAAACGACTGTTCAGAGTGAAGATATCTTAGTTTCATAAGGATTCAGAATGAAGAAAACGACTGTTCAGAGTGAAGATATTTTAGTTTCTACGGATTCAGAATGAAGAAAACGACTGTTCAGAGTGAAGATATCTTAGTTTCTACGGATTCAGAATGAAGAAAACGACTGTTCAGAGTGAAGATATTTTTAGTTTCTATGGATTCAGAATGAAGAAAACGACTGTTCAGAGTGAAGATATCTTAGTTTCTATGGATTCAGAATGAAGAAAACGACTGTTCAGAGTGAAGATATTTTTAGTTTCTAAGGATTCAGAATGAAAACGACTGTTCAGAGTGAAGATATTTTAGTTTCTAAGGATTCAGAATGAAGAAAACGACTGTTCAGAGTGAAGATATTTTTAGTTTCTATGGATTCAGAATGAAGAAAACGACTGTTCAGAGTGAAGATATCTTAGTTTCTATGGATTCAGAATGAAGAAAACGACTGTTCAGAGTGAAGATATCTTAGTTTCTATGGATTCAGAATGAAAGAAAACGACTGTTCAGAGTGAAGATATCTTTAGTTTCTACGGATTCCAGAATGCAAGAAAAACGACTGTTCAGAGTGAAGATATCTTAGTTTCTATGGATTCAGAATGAAGAAAACGACTGTTCAGAGTGAAGATATGTTAGTTTCTATGGATTCAGAATGAAAGAAAACGACTGTTCAGAGTGAAGATATCTTAGTTTCTAAGGATTCAGAATGAAGAAAACGACTGTTCAGAGTGAAGATATTTTAGTTTCTGTGGATTCAGAATGAAGAAAACGACTGTTCAGAGTGAAGATATCTTAGTTTCTATGGATTCAGAATGAAGAAAACGACTGTTCAGAGTGAAGATATCTTAGTTTCTAAGGATTCAGAATGAAGAAAACGACTGTTCAGAGTGAAGATATCTTAGTTTCTAAGGATTCAGAATGAAGAAAACGACTGTTCAGAGTGAAGATATTTTAGTTTCTATGGATTCAGAATAAGAAAACGACTGTTCAGAGTGAAGATATCTTAGTTTCTACGGATTCAGAATGAAGAAAACGACTGTTCAGAGTGAAGATATCTTAGTTTCTATGGATTCAGAATGAAGAAAAAACGACTGTTCAGAGTGAAGATATCTTAGTTTCTACGGATTCAGAATGAAGAAAACGACTGTTCAGAGTGAAGATATTTTAGTTTCTATGGATTCAGAATGAAGAAAACGACTGTTCAGAGTGAAGATATTTTAGTTTCTACGGATTCAGAATGAAGAAAACGACTGTTCAGAGTGAAGATATCTTAGTTTCTATGGATTCAGAATGAAGAAAACGACTGTTCAGAGTGAAGATATCTTAGTTTCTATGGATTCAGAGTGCAGAAAAACGACTGTTCAGAGTGAAGATATCTTAGTTTCTACGGATTCAGAATGAAGAAAACGACTGTTCAGAGTGAAGATATCTTAGTTTCTAAGGATTCAGAATGAAGAAAACGACTGTTCAGAGTGAAGATATCTTAGTTTCTACGGATTCAGAATGAAGAAAACGACTGTTCAGAGTGAAGATATCTTAGTTTCTACAGGATTCAGAGTGAAGAAAACGACTGTTCAGAGTGAAGATATCTTAGTTTCTATGGATTCAGAATGAAGAAAACGACTGTTCAGAGTGAAGATATCTTAGTTTCTACGGATTCAGAATGAAGAAAACGACTGTTCAGAGTGAAGATATTTTAGTTTCTAAGGATTCAGAATGAAGAAAACGACTGTTCAGAGTGAAGATATTTTAGTTTCTATGGATTCAGAATGAAGAAAACGACTGTTCAGAGTGAAGATATCTTAGTTTCTACGGATTCAGAATGAAGAAAACGACTGTTCAGAGTGAAGATATCTTAGTTTCTATGGATTCAGAATGAAGAAAACGACTGTTCAGAGTGAAGATATCTTAGTTTCAACGGATTCAGAATGAAGAAAACGACTGTTCAGAGTGAAGATATCTTAGTTTCTAAGGATTCAGAATGAAGAAAACGACTGTTCAGAGTGAAGATATTTTTAGTTTCTAGGGATTCAGAATGAAGAAAACGACTGTTCAGAGTGAAGATATCTTAGTTTCTATGGATTCAGAATGAAGAAAACGACTGTTCAGAGTGAAGATATCTTAGTTTCAACGGATGCAGAATGAAGAAAACGACTGTTCAGAGTGAAGATATCTTAGTTTCTACGGATTCAGAATAAGAACGACTGTTCAGAGTGAAGATATCTTAGTTTCTACGGATTCAGAATGAAGAAAACGACTGTTCAGAGTGAAGATATCTTAGTTTCTAGGATTCAGAATGAAGAAAACGACTGTTCAGAGTGAAGATATCTTAGTTTCCTTGGATTCATAATGAAGAAAACGACTGTTCAGAGTGAAGATATCTTAGTTTCTACGGATTCAGAATGAAGAAAACGACTGTTCAGAGTGAAGATATCTTAGTTTCTAAGGATTCAGAATGAAGAAAACGACTGTTCAGAGTGAAGATATCTTAGTTTCTAAGGATTCAGAATGAAGAAAACGACTGTTCAGAGTGAAGATATCTTAGTTTCTATGGATTCAGAATGAAGAAAACGACTGTTCAGAGTGAAGATATCTTAGTTTCTATGGATTCAGAATGAAGAAAACGACTGTTCAGAGTGAAGATATCTTAGTTTCTACGGATTCAGAATGAAGAAAACGACTGTTCAGAGTGAAGATATCTTTTAGTTTCTAAGGATTCAGAATGAAGAAAACGACTGTTCAGAGTGAAGATATCTTAGTTTCTACGGATTCAGAATGAAGAAAACGACTGTTCAGAGTGAAGATATCTTAGTTTCAATGGATTCAGAATGAAGAAAACGACTGTTCAGAGTGAAGATATCTTAGTTTCTTTGGATTCAGAATGAAGAAAACGACTGTTCAGAGTGAAGATATTTTTAGTTTCTACGGATTCAGAATGAAGAAAACGACTGTTCAGAGTGAAGATATTTTAGTTTCTAACGGATTCAGAATGAAGAAAACGACTGTTCAGAGTGAAGATATCTTAGTTTCTATGGATTCAGAATGAAGAAAACGACTGTTCAGAGTGAAGATATCTTAGTTTCTACGGTTCAGAATGAAGAAAACGACTGTTCAGAGTGAAGATATCTTAGTTTCTATGGATTCAGAATGAAGAAAACGACTGTTCAGAGTGAAGATATCTTAGTTTCTACAGGATTCAGAATGAAGAAACGACTGTTCAGAGTGAAGATATCTTAGTTTCTACGGATTCAGAATGAAGAAAACGACTGTTCAGAGTGAAGATATCTTAGTTTCTACGGATTCAGAATTAAGAAAAACGACTGTTCAGAGTGAAGATATCTTAGTTTCTAAGGATTCAGAATGAAGAAAACGACTGTTCAGAGTGAAGATATTTTAGTTTCTATGGATTCAGAATGAAGAAAACGACTGTTCAGAGTGAAGATATCTTAGTTTCTACGGATTCAGAATGAAGAAAACGACTGTTCAGAGTGAAGATATTTTAGTTTCTACGGATTCAGAATGAAGAAAACGACTGTTCAGAGTGAAGATATCTTAGTTTCAACGGATTCATAATGAAGAAAACGACTGTTCAGAGTGAAGATATCTTAGTTTCAATGGATTCAGAATGAAGAAAACGACTGTTCAGAGTGAAGATATCTTAGTTTCTATACGGATTCAGAATGAAGAAAACGACTGTTCAGAGTGAAGATAATCTTTTAGTTTCTATGGATTCCAGAATGAAGAAAACGACTGTTCAGAGTGAAGATATCTTAGTTTCTACGGATTCAGAATGAAGAAAACGACTGTTCAGAGTGAAGATATCTTAGTTTCTACGGATTCAGAATGAAGAAAACGACTGTTCAGAGTGAAGATATCTTAGTTTCTACGGATTCAGAATGAAGAAAACGACTGTTCAGAGTGAAGATATCTTAGTTTCAACGGATTCAGAATGAAGAAAACGACTGTTCAGAGTGAAGATATCTTAGTTTCTATGGATTCCAGAATGGAAAACGACTGTTCAGAGTGAAGATATCTTAGTTTCTATGGATTCAGAATGAAGAAAACGACTGTTTGGAGTGAAGATATTTTAGTTTCTACGGATTCAGAATGAAGAAAACGACTGTTCAGAGTGAAGATATCTTAGTTTCTGGATTCCAGAATGAATAAAACGACTGTTCAGAGTGAAGATATCTTAGTTTCTATGGATTCAGAATGAAGAAAAACGACTGTTCGGAGTGAAGATATCTTAGTTTCTAAGGATTCAGAATGAAGAAAACGACTGTTCAGAGTGAAGATATCTTAGTTTCTAAGGATTCAGAATGAAGAAAACGACTGTTCAGAGTGAAGATATTTTAGTTTCTAGGATTTAGAATGAGAAAACGACTGTTCAGAGTGAAGATATCTTAGTTTCTACGGATTCTGAATGAAGAAAACGACTGTTCAGAGTGAAGATATCTTAGTTTCTATGGATTCAGAATGAAGAAAACGACTGTTCAGAGTGAAGATATCTTAGTTTCTAGGATTCAGAATGAAGAAAACGACTGTTCAAGAGTGAAGAATATCTTACTTTTATGGATTCCAGAATGAATAAAACGACTGTTCAGAGTGAAGATATCTTGGTTTCTACGGATTCCAGAATGAAAAACGACTGTTCAGAGTGAAGATATTTTAGTTTCTACAGATTCAGAATAAAGAAAACGACTGTTCAGAGTGAAGATATCTTAGTTTCTATGGATTCAGAATGAATAAAACTTGACTGTTCCAGAGTGAAGATATCTTAGTTTCTAAGGATTCAGAATAAATAAAACGACTGTTCAGGTGAAGATATTTTAGTTTCTAAGGATTCAGAATGAAGAAAACGACTGTTCAGAGTGAAGATATCTTTTAGTTCTACAGGATTTAGAATGAAGAAAACGACTGTTCAGAGTGAAGATATTTTAGTTTCTAAGGATTCAGAATAAAGAAAACGACTGTTCAGAGTGAAGATATCTTTTAGTTTCTATGGATTCAGAATGAAGAAAACGACTGTTCAGAGTGAAGATATCTTAGTTTCTACGGATTCAGAATGAAGAAAACGACTGTTCAGAGTGAAGATATCTTACTTTGTAAGGATTCAGAATGAAGAAAACGACTGTTCAGAGTGAAGATATCTTAGTTTCTATGGATTCAGAATGAAGAAAACGACTGTTCAGAGTGAAGATATCTTAGTTTCTACGGATTCAGAATAAAGAAAACGACTGTTCAGAGTGAAGATATCTTAGTTTCTAAGGATTCAGAATGAAGAAAACGACTGTTTAGAGTGAAGATATTTTAGTTTCTACGGATTCAGAATGAATAAAACGACTGTTCAGAGTGAAGATATTTTAGTTTCTATGGATTCAGAATGAAGAAAACGACTGTTCAGAGTGAAGATATCTTAGTTTCTAAGGATTCAAAAATGAAGAAAACGACTGTTCAGAGTGAAGATATTTTAGTTTCTAAGGATTCAGAATGAAGAAAACGACTGTTCAGAGTGAAGATATCTTAGTTTCTATGGATTCAGAATGAAGAAAACGACTGTTCAGAGTGAAGATATCTTAGTTTCTACGGATTCCAGAATGAAGAAAACGACTGTTCAGAGTGAAGATATTTTAGTTTCTATGGATTCAGAATGAAGAAAACGACTGTTCAGAGTGAAGATATCTTAGTTTCTACGGATTCAGAATGAAGAAAACGACTGTTCAGAGTGAAGATATCTTAGTTTCTATGGATTCAGAATGAATAAAATGACTGTTCAGAGTGAAGATATCTTAGTTTCTAAGGATTCAGAATGAAGAAAACGACTGTTCAGAGTGAAGATATTTTTGTTTCTACGGATTCAGAATGAGTAAAACGACTGTTCAGAGTGAAGATATTTTAGTTTCTACGGATTCAGAATGAATAAAATGACTGTTCAGAGTGAAGATATCTTAGTTCGCTAGGATTCAGAATGAATAAAACGACTGTTCAGAGTGAAGATATCTTAGTTTCTACGGATTCAGAATGAAGAAAACGACTGTTCAGAGTGAAGATATTTTAGTTTCTAAGGATTCAGAATGAAGAAAACGACTGTTCAGAGTGAAGATATCTTAGTTTCTACGGATTCAGAATGAAGAAAACGACTGTTCAGAATAGAAGATATCTTAGTTTCTATGGATTCAGAATGAAGAAAACGACTGTTCAGAGTGAAGATATCTTAGTTTCTATGGATTCAGAATGAAGAAAACGACTGTTCAGAGTGAAGATTTTTTAGTTTCTATGGATTCAGAATGAAGAAAACGACTGTTCAGAGTGAAGATATCTTAGTTTCTAAGGATTTAGAATGAAGAAAACGACTGTTCAGAGTGAAGATATCTTAGTTTCTATGGATTCAGAATGAAGAAAACGACTGTTCAGAGTGAAGATATTTTAGTTTCTATGGATTCAGAATGAAGTAAACGACTGTTCAGAGTGAAGATATCTTAGTTTCTACGGATTCAGAATGAAGAAAACGACTGTTCAGAGTGAAGATATTTTTAGTTTCTATGGATTCAGATTGAAGTAAACGACTGTTCAGAGTGAAGATATCTTAGTTTCTATGGATTCAGAATGAAGAAAACGACTGTTCAGAGTGAAGATATTTTAGTTTTTATGGATTCAGAATGAAGAAAACGACTGTTCAGAATGAAGATATCTTAGTTTCTACGGATTCAGAATGAAGAAAACGACTGTTCAGAGTGAAGATATCTTAGTTTCTATGGATTCAGAATGAAGAAAACGACTGTTCAGAGTGAAGATTTTTTAGTTTCTATGGATTCAGAATGAAGAAAACGACTGTTCAGAGTGAAGATATCTTAGTTTCTAAGGATTTAGAATGAAGAAAACGACTGTTCAGAGTGAAGATATCTTAGTTTCTACGGATTCAGAATGAAGAAAATGACTGTTCAGAGTGAAGATATCTTAGTTTCTATGGATTCAGAATGAAAACGACTGTTCAGAGTGAAGATATCTTAGTTTCTAAGGATTCAGAATGAAGTAAACGACTGTTCAGAGTGAAGATATTTTAGTTTCTATGGATTCAGAATGAAGAAAACGACTGTTCAGAGTGAAGATATCTTAGTTTCTATGGATTCAGAATGAAGAAAACGACTGTTCAGAGTGAAGATATCTTAGTTTCTATGGATTCAGAATGAAGAAAACGACTGTTCAGAGTGAAGATATTTTAGTTTCTAAGGATTCAGAATGAAGAAAACGACTGTTCAGAGTGAAGATATCTTAGTTTCTATGGATTCAGAATGAAGAAAACGACTGTTCAGAGTGAAGATATCTTAGTTTCTGGATTCAGAATAAAGTAAACGACTGTTCAGAGTGAAGATATCTTAGTTTCATACGGATTCAGAATGAAGAAAAGGACTGTTCAGAGTAAAGATATCTTAGTTTCTAAGGATTCAGAATGAAGAAAACGACTGTTCAGAGTGAAGATATCTTAGTTTCTATGGATTCAGAATGAAGAAAACGACTGTTCAGAGTGAAGATATTTTAGTTTCTACGGATTCAGAATGAAGAAAACGACTGTTCAGAGTGAAGATATCTTAGTTTCTACGGATTCAGAATGAAGAAAACGACTGTTCAGAGTGAAGATATCTTAGTTTCTATGGATTCAGAATGAAGAAAACGACTGTTCAGAGTGAAGATATCTTAGTTTCTATGGATTCAGAATGAAGAAAACGACTGTTCAGAGTGAAGATATCTTAGTTTCTATGGATTCAGAATGAAGAAAACGACTGTTCAGAGTGAAGATATCTTAGTTTCTATGGATTCAGAATAAAGTAAACGACTGTTCAGAGTGAAAGATTTTTTAGTTTCTAAGGATTCAGAATGAAGAAAACGACTGTTCAGAGTGAAGATATCTTAGTTTCTATGGATTCAGAATAAAGTAAACGACTGTTCAGAGTGAAGATATTTTAGTTTCTATGGATTCAGAATGAAGAAAACGACTGTTCAGAGTGAAATATTTTAGTTTCTATGGATTCAGAATGAAGAAAACGACTGTTCAGAGTGAAGATATTTTAGTTTCTACGGATTCAGAATGAAGAAAACGACTGTTCAGAGTGAAGATATCTTAGTTTCTATGGATTCAGAATGAAGAAAACGACTGTTCAGAGTGAAGATATTTTAGTTTCTACGGATTCAGAATGAAGAAAACGACTGTTCAGAGTGAAGATATTTTTAGTTTCTAAGGATTCAGAATGAAGAAAACGACTGTTCAGAGTGAAGATATCTTAGTTTCTATGGATTCAGAATGAAGAAAACGACTGTTCAGAGTGAAGATATTTTAGTTTCTATGGATTCAGAATGAAGAAAACGACTGTTCAGAGTGAAGATATTTTAGTTTCTACGGATTCAGAATGAAGAAAACGACTGTTCAGAGTGAAGATATCTTAGTTTCTAAGGATTCAGAATGAGTAAACGACTGTTCAGAGTGAAGATATCTTAGTTTCTATGGATTCAGAATGAAGAAAACGACTGTTCAGAGTGAAGATATCTTAGTTTCTACGGATTCAGAATGAAGAAAACGACTGTTCAGAGTGAAGATATTTTAGTTTCTAAGGATTCAGAATGAAGAAAACGACTGTTCAGAGTGAAGATATCTTAGTTTCTACGGATTCAGAATGAAGAAAACGACTGTTCAGAGTGAAGATATCTTAGTTTCTACGGATTCAGAATGAAGAAAACGACTGTTCAGAGTGAAGATATCTTAGTTTCTAAGGATTCAGAATGAAGAAAACGACTGTTCAGAGTGAAGATATTTTTAGTTTCTATGGATTCAGAATGAAGAAAACGACTGTTCAGAGTGAAGATATCTTAGTTTCTAAGGATTCAGAATGAAGAAAACGACTGTTCAGAGTGAAGATATCTTAGTTTCTACGGATTCAGAATGAAGAAAACGACTGTTCAGAGTGAAGATATCTTAGTTTCTACGGATTCAGAATGAAGAAAACGACTGTTCAGAGTGAAGATATCTTAGTTTCTATGGATTCAGAATGAAGAAAACGACTGTTCAGAGTGAAGATATCTTAGTTTCTATGGATTCAGAATGAAGAAAACGACTGTTCAGAGTGAAGATATCTTAGTTTCTATGGATTCAGAATGAAGAAAACGACTGTTCAGAGTGAAGATATCTTAGTTTCTATGGATTCAGAATGAAGAAAACGACTGTTCAGAGTGAAGATATCTTAGTTTCTACGGATTCAGAATGAAGAAAACGACTGTTCAGAGTGAAGATATCTTAGTTTCTATGGATTCAGAATGAAGAAAACGACTGTTCAGAGTGAAGATATCTTAGTTTCTATGGATTCAGAATGAAGAAAACGACTGTTCAGAGTGAAGATATCTTAGTTTCTATGGATTCAGAATGAAGAAAACGACTGTTCAGAGTGAAGATATCTTAGTTTCTACGGATTCAGAATGAAGAAAACGACTGTTCAGAGTGAAGATATCTTAGTTTCTATGGATTCAGAATGAAGAAAACGACTGTTCAGAGTGAAGATATCTTAGTTTCTACGGATTCAGAATGAAGAAAACGACTGTTCAGAGTGAAGATATCTTAGTTTCTACGGATTCAGAATGAAGAAAACGACTGTTCAGAGTGAAGATATCTTAGTTTCTATGGATTCAGAATGAAGAAAACGACTGTTCAGAGTGAAGATATCTTAGTTTCTATTCAGAATGAAGAAAACGACTGTTCAGAGTGAAGATATCTTAGTTTCTACGGATTCAGAATGAAGAAAACGACTGTTCAGAGTGAAGATATCTTAGTTTCTATGGATTCAGAATGAAGAAAACGACTGTTCAGAGTGAAGATATCTTAGTTTCTAAGGATTCAGAATGAAGAAAACGACTGTTCAGAGTGAAGATATCTTAGTTTCTATGGATTCAGAATGAAGAAAACGACTGTTCAGAGTGAAGATATCTTAGTTTCTAAGGATTCAGAATGAAGAAAACGACTGTTCAGAGTGAAGATATCTTAGTTTCTACGGATTCAGAATGAAGAAAACGACTGTTCAGAGTGAAGATATCTTAGTTTCTACGGATTCAGAATGAAGAAAACGACTGTTCAGAGTGAAGATATCTTAGTTTCTAAGGATTCAGAATGAAGAAAACGACTGTTCAGAGTGAAGATATCTTAGTTTCTATGGATTCAGAATGAAGAAAACGACTGTTCAGAGTGAAGATATCTTAGTTTCTAAGGATTCAGAATGAAGAAAACGACTGTTCAGAGTGAAGATATCTTAGTTTCTAAGGATTCAGAATGAAGAAAACGACTGTTCAGAGTGAAGATATCTTAGTTTCTAAGGATTCAGAATGAAGAAAACGACTGTTCAGAGTGAAGATATCTTAGTTTCTACGGATTCAGAATGAAGAAAACGACTGTTCAGAGTGAAGATATCTTAGTTTCTACGGATTCAGAATGAAGAAAACGACTGTTCAGAGTGAAGATATCTTAGTTTCTATGGATTCAGAATGAAGAAAACGACTGTTCAGAGTGAAGATATCTTAGTTTCTAAGGATTCAGAATGAAGAAAACGACTGTTCAGAGTGAAGATATCTTAGTTTCTACGGATTCAGAATGAAGAAAACGACTGTTCAGAGTGAAGATATCTTAGTTTCTACGGATTCAGAATGAAGAAAACGACTGTTCAGAGTGAAGATATCTTAGTTTCTACGGATTCAGAATGAAGAAAACGACTGTTCAGAGTGAAGATATCTTAGTTTCTAAGGATTCAGAATGAAGAAAACGACTGTTCAGAGTGAAGATATCTTAGTTTCTATGGATTCAGAATGAAGAAAACGACTGTTCAGAGTGAAGATATCTTAGTTTCTAAGGATTCAGAATGAAGAAAACGACTGTTCAGAGTGAAGATATCTTAGTTTCTAAGGATTCAGAATGAAGAAAACGACTGTTCAGAGTGAAGATATCTTAGTTTCTAAGGATTCAGAATGAAGAAAACGACTGTTCAGAGTGAAGATATCTTAGTTTCTAAGGATTCAGAATGAAGAAAACGACTGTTCAGAGTGAAGATATCTTAGTTTCTACGGATTCAGAATGAAGAAAACGACTGTTCAGAGTGAAGATATCTTAGTTTCTAAGGATTCAGAATGAAGAAAACGACTGTTCAGAGTGAAGATATCTTAGTTTCTACGGATTCAGAATGAAGAAAACGACTGTTCAGAGTGAAGATATCTTAGTTTCTAAGGATTCAGAATGAAGAAAACGACTGTTCAGAGTGAAGATATCTTAGTTTCTAAGGATTCAGAATGAAGAAAACGACTGTTCAGAGTGAAGATATCTTAGTTTCTACGGATTCAGAATGAAGAAAACGACTGTTCAGAGTGAAGATATCTTAGTTTCTACGGATTCAGAATGAAGAAAACGACTGTTCAGAGTGAAGATATCTTAGTTTCTAAGGATTCAGAATGAAGAAAACGACTGTTCAGAGTGAAGATATCTTAGTTTCTATGGATTCAGAATGAAGAAAACGACTGTTCAGAGTGAAGATATCTTAGTTTCTATGGATTCAGAATGAAGAAAACGACTGTTCAGAGTGAAGATATCTTAGTTTCTATGGATTCAGAATGAAGAAAACGACTGTTCAGAGTGAAGATATCTTAGTTTCTAAGGATTCAGAATGAAGAAAACGACTGTTCAGAGTGAAGATATCTTAGTTTCTATGGATTCAGAATGAAGAAAACGACTGTTCAGAGTGAAGATATCTTAGTTTCTACGGATTCAGAATGAAGAAAACGACTGTTCAGAGTGAAGATATCTTAGTTTCTAAGGATTCAGAATGAAGAAAACGACTGTTCAGAGTGAAGATATCTTAGTTTCTAAGGATTCAGAATGAAGAAAACGACTGTTCAGAGTGAAGATATCTTAGTTTCTACGGATTCAGAATGAAGAAAACGACTGTTCAGAGTGAAGATATCTTAGTTTCTAAGGATTCAGAATGAAGAAAACGACTGTTCAGAGTGAAGATATCTTAGTTTCTAAGGATTCAGAATGAAGAAAACGACTGTTCAGAGTGAAGATATCTTAGTTTCTATGGATTCAGAATGAAGAAAACGACTGTTCAGAGTGAAGATATCTTAGTTTCTAAGGATTCAGAATGAAGAAAACGACTGTTCAGAGTGAAGATATCTTAGTTTCTAGGATTCAGAATGAAGAAAACGACTGTTCAGAGTGAAGATATCTTAGTTTCTAAGGATTCAGAATGAAGAAAACGACTGTTCAGAGTGAAGATATCTTAGTTTCTACGGATTCAGAATGAAGAAAACGACTGTTCAGAGTGAAGATATCTTAGTTTCTAAGGATTCAGAATGAAGAAAACGACTGTTCAGAGTGAAGATATCTTAGTTTCTACGGATTCAGAATGAAGAAAACGACTGTTCAGAGTGAAGATATCTTAGTTTCTACGGATTCAGAATGAAGAAAACGACTGTTCAGAGTGAAGATATCTTAGTTTCTACGGATTCAGAATGAAGAAAACGACTGTTCAGAGTGAAGATATCTTAGTTTCTAAGGATTCAGAATGAAGAAAACGACTGTTCAGAGTGAAGATATCTTAGTTTCTAGGATTCAGAATGAAGAAAACGACTGTTCAGAGTGAAGATATCTTAGTTTCTAAGGATTCAGAATGAAGAAAACGACTGTTCAGAGTGAAGATATCTTAGTTTCTAAGGATTCAGAATGAAGAAAACGACTGTTCAGAGTGAAGATATCTTAGTTTCTACGGATTCAGAATGAAGAAAACGACTGTTCAGAGTGAAGATATCTTAGTTTCTATGGATTCAGAATGAAGAAAACGACTGTTCAGAGTGAAGATATCTTAGTTTCTAAGGATTCAGAATGAAGAAAACGACTGTTCAGAGTGAAGATATCTTAGTTTCTATGGATTCAGAATGAAGAAAACGACTGTTCAGAGTGAAGATATCTTAGTTTCTAAGGATTCAGAATGAAGAAAACGACTGTTCAGAGTGAAGATATCTTAGTTTCTAAGGATTCAGAATGAAGAAAACGACTGTTCAGAGTGAAGATATCTTAGTTTCTAAGGATTCAGAATGAAGAAAACGACTGTTCAGAGTGAAGATATCTTAGTTTCTACGGATTCAGAATGAAGAAAACGACTGTTCAGAGTGAAGATATCTTAGTTTCTAAGGATTCAGAATGAAGAAAACGACTGTTCAGAGTGAAGATATCTTAGTTTCTAAGGATTCAGAATGAAGAAAACGACTGTTCAGAGTGAAGATATCTTAGTTTCTAAGGATTCAGAATGAAGAAAACGACTGTTCAGAGTGAAGATATCTTAGTTTCTACGGATTCAGAATGAAGAAAACGACTGTTCAGAGTGAAGATATCTTAGTTTCTAAGGATTCAGAATGAAGAAAACGACTGTTCAGAGTGAAGATATCTTAGTTTCTACGGATTCAGAATGAAGAAAACGACTGTTCAGAGTGAAGATATCTTAGTTTCTAGGATTCAGAATGAAGAAAACGACTGTTCAGAGTGAAGATATCTTAGTTTCTAAGGATTCAGAATGAAGAAAACGACTGTTCAGAGTGAAGATATCTTAGTTTCTACGGATTCAGAATGAAGAAAACGACTGTTCAGAGTGAAGATATCTTAGTTTCTACGGATTCAGAATGAAGAAAACGACTGTTCAGAGTGAAGATATCTTAGTTTCTAAGGATTCAGAATGAAGAAAACGACTGTTCAGAGTGAAGATATCTTAGTTTCTACGGATTCAGAATGAAGAAAACGACTGTTCAGAGTGAAGATATCTTAGTTTCTAAGGATTCAGAATGAAGAAAACGACTGTTCAGAGTGAAGATATCTTAGTTTCTAAGGATTCAGAATGAAGAAAACGACTGTTCAGAGTGAAGATATCTTAGTTTCTACGGATTCAGAATGAAGAAAACGACTGTTCAGAGTGAAGATATCTTAGTTTCTAAGGATTCAGAATGAAGAAAACGACTGTTCAGAGTGAAGATATCTTAGTTTCTAAGGATTCAGAATGAAGAAAACGACTGTTCAGAGTGAAGATATCTTAGTTTCTAAGGATTCAGAATGAAGAAAACGACTGTTCAGAGTGAAGATATCTTAGTTTCTAAGGATTCAGAATGAAGAAAACGACTGTTCAGAGTGAAGATATCTTAGTTTCTAAGGATTCAGAATGAAGAAAACGACTGTTCAGAGTGAAGATATCTTAGTTTCTAAGGATTCAGAATGAAGAAAACGACTGTTCAGAGTGAAGATATCTTAGTTTCTAAGGATTCAGAATGAAGAAAACGACTGTTCAGAGTGAAGATATCTTAGTTTCTACGGATTCAGAATGAAGAAAACGACTGTTCAGAGTGAAGATATCTTAGTTTCTAAGGATTCAGAATGAAGAAAACGACTGTTCAGAGTGAAGATATCTTAGTTTCTAAGGATTCAGAATGAAGAAAACGACTGTTCAGAGTGAAGATATCTTAGTTTCTAAGGATTCAGAATGAAGAAAACGACTGTTCAGAGTGAAGATATCTTAGTTTCTACGGATTCAGAATGAAGAAAACGACTGTTCAGAGTGAAGATATCTTAGTTTCTAAGGATTCAGAATGAAGAAAACGACTGTTCAGAGTGAAGATATCTTAGTTTCTACGGATTCAGAATGAAGAAAACGACTGTTCAGAGTGAAGATATCTTAGTTTCTAAGGATTCAGAATGAAGAAAACGACTGTTCAGAGTGAAGATATCTTAGTTTCTACGGATTCAGAATGAAGAAAACGACTGTTCAGAGTGAAGATATCTTAGTTTCTACGGATTCAGAATGAAGAAAACGACTGTTCAGAGTGAAGATATCTTAGTTTCTAAGGATTCAGAATGAAGAAAACGACTGTTCAGAGTGAAGATATCTTAGTTTCTACGGATTCAGAATGAAGAAAACGACTGTTCAGAGTGAAGATATCTTAGTTTCTAAGGATTCAGAATGAAGAAAACGACTGTTCAGAGTGAAGATATCTTAGTTTCTAAGGATTCAGAATGAAGAAAACGACTGTTCAGAGTGAAGATATCTTAGTTTCTAAGGATTCAGAATGAAGAAAACGACTGTTCAGAGTGAAGATATCTTAGTTTCTAAGGATTCAGAATGAAGAAAACGACTGTTCAGAGTGAAGATATCTTAGTTTCTAAGGATTCAGAATGAAGAAAACGACTGTTCAGAGTGAAGATATCTTAGTTTCTAAGGATTCAGAATGAAGAAAACGACTGTTCAGAGTGAAGATATCTTAGTTTCTATGGATTCAGAATGAAGAAAACGACTGTTCAGAGTGAAGATATCTTAGTTTCTACGGATTCAGAATGAAGAAAACGACTGTTCAGAGTGAAGATATCTTAGTTTCTATGGATTCAGAATGAAGAAAACGACTGTTCAGAGTGAAGATATCTTAGTTTCTACGGATTCAGAATGAAGAAAACGACTGTTCAGAGTGAAGATATCTTAGTTTCTATTCAGAATGAAGAAAACGACTGTTCAGAGTGAAGATATCTTAGTTTCTACGGATTCAGAATGAAGAAAACGACTGTTCAGAGTGAAGATATCTTAGTTTCTAAGGATTCAGAATGAAGAAAACGACTGTTCAGAGTGAAGATATCTTAGTTTCTAAGGATTCAGAATGAAGAAAACGACTGTTCAGAGTGAAGATATCTTAGTTTCTAAGGATTCAGAATGAAGAAAACGACTGTTCAGAGTGAAGATATCTTAGTTTCTAAGGATTCAGAATGAAGAAAACGACTGTTCAGAGTGAAGATATCTTAGTTTCTACGGATTCAGAATGAAGAAAACGACTGTTCAGAGTGAAGATATCTTAGTTTCTAAGGATTCAGAATGAAGAAAACGACTGTTCAGAGTGAAGATATCTTAGTTTCTAAGGATTCAGAATGAAGAAAACGACTGTTCAGAGTGAAGATATCTTAGTTTCTAAGGATTCAGAATGAAGAAAACGACTGTTCAGAGTGAAGATATCTTAGTTTCTAGGATTCAGAATGAAGAAAACGACTGTTCAGAGTGAAGATATCTTAGTTTCTACGGATTCAGAATGAAGAAAACGACTGTTCAGAGTGAAGATATCTTAGTTTCTAGGATTCAGAATGAAGAAAACGACTGTTCAGAGTGAAGATATCTTAGTTTCTAAGGATTCAGAATGAAGAAAACGACTGTTCAGAGTGAAGATATCTTAGTTTCTAAGGATTCAGAATGAAGAAAACGACTGTTCAGAGTGAAGATATCTTAGTTTCTAAGGATTCAGAATGAAGAAAACGACTGTTCAGAGTGAAGATATCTTAGTTTCTACGGATTCAGAATGAAGAAAACGACTGTTCAGAGTGAAGATATCTTAGTTTCTACGGATTCAGAATGAAGAAAACGACTGTTCAGAGTGAAGATATCTTAGTTTCTACGGATTCAGAATGAAGAAAACGACTGTTCAGAGTGAAGATATCTTAGTTTCTAAGGATTCAGAATGAAGAAAACGACTGTTCAGAGTGAAGATATCTTAGTTTCTAAGGATTCAGAATGAAGAAAACGACTGTTCAGAGTGAAGATATCTTAGTTTCTACGGATTCAGAATGAAGAAAACGACTGTTCAGAGTGAAGATATCTTAGTTTCTAAGGATTCAGAATGAAGAAAACGACTGTTCAGAGTGAAGATATCTTAGTTTCTAAGGATTCAGAATGAAGAAAACGACTGTTCAGAGTGAAGATATCTTAGTTTCTAAGGATTCAGAATGAAGAAAACGACTGTTCAGAGTGAAGATATCTTAGTTTCTACGGATTCAGAATGAAGAAAACGACTGTTCAGAGTGAAGATATCTTAGTTTCTAAGGATTCAGAATGAAGAAAACGACTGTTCAGAGTGAAGATATCTTAGTTTCTACGGATTCAGAATGAAGAAAACGACTGTTCAGAGTGAAGATATCTTAGTTTCTAAGGATTCAGAATGAAGAAAACGACTGTTCAGAGTGAAGATATCTTAGTTTCTAAGGATTCAGAATGAAGAAAACGACTGTTCAGAGTGAAGATATCTTAGTTTCTAAGGATTCAGAATGAAGAAAACGACTGTTCAGAGTGAAGATATCTTAGTTTCTGGATTCAGAATGAAGAAAACGACTGTTCAGAGTGAAGATATCTTAGTTTCTACGGATTCAGAATGAAGAAAACGACTGTTCAGAGTGAAGATATCTTAGTTTCTAAGGATTCAGAATGAAGAAAACGACTGTTCAGAGTGAAGATATCTTAGTTTCTAAGGATTCAGAATGAAGAAAACGACTGTTCAGAGTGAAGATATCTTAGTTTCTACGGATTCAGAATGAAGAAAACGACTGTTCAGAGTGAAGATATCTTAGTTTCTAAGGATTCAGAATGAAGAAAACGACTGTTCAGAGTGAAGATATCTTAGTTTCTAAGGATTCAGAATGAAGAAAACGACTGTTCAGAGTGAAGATATCTTAGTTTCTAAGGATTCAGAATGAAGAAAACGACTGTTCAGAGTGAAGATATCTTAGTTTCTAAGGATTCAGAATGAAGAAAACGACTGTTCAGAGTGAAGATATCTTAGTTTCTAAGGATTCAGAATGAAGAAAACGACTGTTCAGAGTGAAGATATCTTAGTTTCTACGGATTCAGAATGAAGAAAACGACTGTTCAGAGTGAAGATATCTTAGTTTCTAAGGATTCAGAATGAAGAAAACGACTGTTCAGAGTGAAGATATCTTAGTTTCTAAGGATTCAGAATGAAGAAAACGACTGTTCAGAGTGAAGATATCTTAGTTTCTGGATTCAGAATGAAGAAAACGACTGTTCAGAGTGAAGATATCTTAGTTTCTACGGATTCAGAATGAAGAAAACGACTGTTCAGAGTGAAGATATCTTAGTTTCTACGGATTCAGAATGAAGAAAACGACTGTTCAGAGTGAAGATATCTTAGTTTCTAAGGATTCAGAATGAAGAAAACGACTGTTCAGAGTGAAGATATCTTAGTTTCTACGGATTCAGAATGAAGAAAACGACTGTTCAGAGTGAAGATATCTTAGTTTCTAAGGATTCAGAATGAAGAAAACGACTGTTCAGAGTGAAGATATCTTAGTTTCTACGGATTCAGAATGAAGAAAACGACTGTTCAGAGTGAAGATATCTTAGTTTCTAAGGATTCAGAATGAAGAAAACGACTGTTCAGAGTGAAGATATCTTAGTTTCTACGGATTCAGAATGAAGAAAACGACTGTTCAGAGTGAAGATATCTTAGTTTCTAAGGATTCAGAATGAAGAAAACGACTGTTCAGAGTGAAGATATCTTAGTTTCTAAGGATTCAGAATGAAGAAAACGACTGTTCAGAGTGAAGATATCTTAGTTTCTAAGGATTCAGAATGAAGAAAACGACTGTTCAGAGTGAAGATATCTTAGTTTCTATGGATTCAGAATGAAGAAAACGACTGTTCAGAGTGAAGATATCTTAGTTTCTAAGGATTCAGAATGAAGAAAACGACTGTTCAGAGTGAAGATATCTTAGTTTCTATGGATTCAGAATGAAGAAAACGACTGTTCAGAGTGAAGATATCTTAGTTTCTAAGGATTCAGAATGAAGAAAACGACTGTTCAGAGTGAAGATATCTTAGTTTCTAAGGATTCAGAATGAAGAAAACGACTGTTCAGAGTGAAGATATCTTAGTTTCTAAGGATTCAGAATGAAGAAAACGACTGTTCAGAGTGAAGATATCTTAGTTTCTAAGGATTCAGAATGAAGAAAACGACTGTTCAGAGTGAAGATATCTTAGTTTCTACGGATTCAGAATGAAGAAAACGACTGTTCAGAGTGAAGATATCTTAGTTTCTATGGATTCAGAATGAAGAAAACGACTGTTCAGAGTGAAGATATCTTAGTTTCTAAGGATTCAGAATGAAGAAAACGACTGTTCAGAGTGAAGATATCTTAGTTTCTATGGATTCAGAATGAAGAAAACGACTGTTCAGAGTGAAGATATCTTAGTTTCTAAGGATTCAGAATGAAGAAAACGACTGTTCAGAGTGAAGATATCTTAGTTTCTAAGGATTCAGAATGAAGAAAACGACTGTTCAGAGTGAAGATATCTTAGTTTCTATGGATTCAGAATGAAGAAAACGACTGTTCAGAGTGAAGATATCTTAGTTTCTAAGGATTCAGAATGAAGAAAACGACTGTTCAGAGTGAAGATATCTTAGTTTCTAAGGATTCAGAATGAAGAAAACGACTGTTCAGAGTGAAGATATCTTAGTTTCTAAGGATTCAGAATGAAGAAAACGACTGTTCAGAGTGAAGATATCTTAGTTTCTAAGGATTCAGAATGAAGAAAACGACTGTTCAGAGTGAAGATATCTTAGTTTCTATGGATTCAGAATGAAGAAAACGACTGTTCAGAGTGAAGATATCTTAGTTTCTAAGGATTCAGAATGAAGAAAACGACTGTTCAGAGTGAAGATATCTTAGTTTCTATGGATTCAGAATGAAGAAAACGACTGTTCAGAGTGAAGATATCTTAGTTTCTAAGGATTCAGAATGAAGAAAACGACTGTTCAGAGTGAAGATATCTTAGTTTCTAAGGATTCAGAATGAAGAAAACGACTGTTCAGAGTGAAGATATCTTAGTTTCTAAGGATTCAGAATGAAGAAAACGACTGTTCAGAGTGAAGATATCTTAGTTTCTAAGGATTCAGAATGAAGAAAACGACTGTTCAGAGTGAAGATATCTTAGTTTCTATGGATTCAGAATGAAGAAAACGACTGTTCAGAGTGAAGATATCTTAGTTTCTAGGATTCAGAATGAAGAAAACGACTGTTCAGAGTGAAGATATCTTAGTTTCTACGGATTCAGAATGAAGAAAACGACTGTTCAGAGTGAAGATATCTTAGTTTCTAAGGATTCAGAATGAAGAAAACGACTGTTCAGAGTGAAGATATCTTAGTTTCTACGGATTCAGAATGAAGAAAACGACTGTTCAGAGTGAAGATATCTTAGTTTCTAAGGATTCAGAATGAAGAAAACGACTGTTCAGAGTGAAGATATCTTAGTTTCTATTCAGAATGAAGAAAACGACTGTTCAGAGTGAAGATATCTTAGTTTCTAAGGATTCAGAATGAAGAAAACGACTGTTCAGAGTGAAGATATCTTAGTTTCTACGGATTCAGAATGAAGAAAACGACTGTTCAGAGTGAAGATATCTTAGTTTCTAAGGATTCAGAATGAAGAAAACGACTGTTCAGAGTGAAGATATCTTAGTTTCTACGGATTCAGAATGAAGAAAACGACTGTTCAGAGTGAAGATATCTTAGTTTCTAAGGATTCAGAATGAAGAAAACGACTGTTCAGAGTGAAGATATCTTAGTTTCTACGGATTCAGAATGAAGAAAACGACTGTTCAGAGTGAAGATATCTTAGTTTCTAAGGATTCAGAATGAAGAAAACGACTGTTCAGAGTGAAGATATCTTAGTTTCTAAGGATTCAGAATGAAGAAAACGACTGTTCAGAGTGAAGATATCTTAGTTTCTATGGATTCAGAATGAAGAAAACGACTGTTCAGAGTGAAGATATCTTAGTTTCTAAGGATTCAGAATGAAGAAAACGACTGTTCAGAGTGAAGATATCTTAGTTTCTACGGATTCAGAATGAAGAAAACGACTGTTCAGAGTGAAGATATCTTAGTTTCTAAGGATTCAGAATGAAGAAAACGACTGTTCAGAGTGAAGATATCTTAGTTTCTAAGGATTCAGAATGAAGAAAACGACTGTTCAGAGTGAAGATATCTTAGTTTCTAAGGATTCAGAATGAAGAAAACGACTGTTCAGAGTGAAGATATCTTAGTTTCTAAGGATTCAGAATGAAGAAAACGACTGTTCAGAGTGAAGATATCTTAGTTTCTAAGGATTCAGAATGAAGAAAACGACTGTTCAGAGTGAAGATATCTTAGTTTCTACGGATTCAGAATGAAGAAAACGACTGTTCAGAGTGAAGATATCTTAGTTTCTACGGATTCAGAATGAAGAAAACGACTGTTCAGAGTGAAGATATCTTAGTTTCTAAGGATTCAGAATGAAGAAAACGACTGTTCAGAGTGAAGATATCTTAGTTTCTAAGGATTCAGAATGAAGAAAACGACTGTTCAGAGTGAAGATATCTTAGTTTCTAAGGATTCAGAATGAAGAAAACGACTGTTCAGAGTGAAGATATCTTAGTTTCTGGATTCAGAATGAAGAAAACGACTGTTCAGAGTGAAGATATCTTAGTTTCTATGGATTCAGAATGAAGAAAACGACTGTTCAGAGTGAAGATATCTTAGTTTCTAAGGATTCAGAATGAAGAAAACGACTGTTCAGAGTGAAGATATCTTAGTTTCTAAGGATTCAGAATGAAGAAAACGACTGTTCAGAGTGAAGATATCTTAGTTTCTAAGGATTCAGAATGAAGAAAACGACTGTTCAGAGTGAAGATATCTTAGTTTCTAAGGATTCAGAATGAAGAAAACGACTGTTCAGAGTGAAGATATCTTAGTTTCTAAGGATTCAGAATGAAGAAAACGACTGTTCAGAGTGAAGATATCTTAGTTTCTAAGGATTCAGAATGAAGAAAACGACTGTTCAGAGTGAAGATATCTTAGTTTCTAAGGATTCAGAATGAAGAAAACGACTGTTCAGAGTGAAGATATCTTAGTTTCTAAGGATTCAGAATGAAGAAAACGACTGTTCAGAGTGAAGATATCTTAGTTTCTACGGATTCAGAATGAAGAAAACGACTGTTCAGAGTGAAGATATCTTAGTTTCTATGGATTCAGAATGAAGAAAACGACTGTTCAGAGTGAAGATATCTTAGTTTCTAAGGATTCAGAATGAAGAAAACGACTGTTCAGAGTGAAGATATCTTAGTTTCTAAGGATTCAGAATGAAGAAAACGACTGTTCAGAGTGAAGATATCTTAGTTTCTAAGGATTCAGAATGAAGAAAACGACTGTTCAGAGTGAAGATATCTTAGTTTCTAAGGATTCAGAATGAAGAAAACGACTGTTCAGAGTGAAGATATCTTAGTTTCTAAGGATTCAGAATGAAGAAAACGACTGTTCAGAGTGAAGATATCTTAGTTTCTAAGGATTCAGAATGAAGAAAACGACTGTTCAGAGTGAAGATATCTTAGTTTCTAAGGATTCAGAATGAAGAAAACGACTGTTCAGAGTGAAGATATCTTAGTTTCTAAGGATTCAGAATGAAGAAAACGACTGTTCAGAGTGAAGATATCTTAGTTTCTAAGGATTCAGAATGAAGAAAACGACTGTTCAGAGTGAAGATATCTTAGTTTCTAAGGATTCAGAATGAAGAAAACGACTGTTCAGAGTGAAGATATCTTAGTTTCTAAGGATTCAGAATGAAGAAAACGACTGTTCAGAGTGAAGATATCTTAGTTTCTAGGATTCAGAATGAAGAAAACGACTGTTCAGAGTGAAGATATCTTAGTTTCTACGGATTCAGAATGAAGAAAACGACTGTTCAGAGTGAAGATATCTTAGTTTCTAAGGATTCAGAATGAAGAAAACGACTGTTCAGAGTGAAGATATCTTAGTTTCTAAGGATTCAGAATGAAGAAAACGACTGTTCAGAGTGAAGATATCTTAGTTTCTATGGATTCAGAATGAAGAAAACGACTGTTCAGAGTGAAGATATCTTAGTTTCTAAGGATTCAGAATGAAGAAAACGACTGTTCAGAGTGAAGATATCTTAGTTTCTAAGGATTCAGAATGAAGAAAACGACTGTTCAGAGTGAAGATATCTTAGTTTCTACGGATTCAGAATGAAGAAAACGACTGTTCAGAGTGAAGATATCTTAGTTTCTATGGATTCAGAATGAAGAAAACGACTGTTCAGAGTGAAGATATCTTAGTTTCTAAGGATTCAGAATGAAGAAAACGACTGTTCAGAGTGAAGATATCTTAGTTTCTAAGGATTCAGAATGAAGAAAACGACTGTTCAGAGTGAAGATATCTTAGTTTCTACGGATTCAGAATGAAGAAAACGACTGTTCAGAGTGAAGATATCTTAGTTTCTAAGGATTCAGAATGAAGAAAACGACTGTTCAGAGTGAAGATATCTTAGTTTCTAAGGATTCAGAATGAAGAAAACGACTGTTCAGAGTGAAGATATCTTAGTTTCTACGGATTCAGAATGAAGAAAACGACTGTTCAGAGTGAAGATATCTTAGTTTCTAAGGATTCAGAATGAAGAAAACGACTGTTCAGAGTGAAGATATCTTAGTTTCTAAGGATTCAGAATGAAGAAAACGACTGTTCAGAGTGAAGATATCTTAGTTTCTAAGGATTCAGAATGAAGAAAACGACTGTTCAGAGTGAAGATATCTTAGTTTCTAAGGATTCAGAATGAAGAAAACGACTGTTCAGAGTGAAGATATCTTAGTTTCTAAGGATTCAGAATGAAGAAAACGACTGTTCAGAGTGAAGATATCTTAGTTTCTAAGGATTCAGAATGAAGAAAACGACTGTTCAGAGTGAAGATATCTTAGTTTCTAAGGATTCAGAATGAAGAAAACGACTGTTCAGAGTGAAGATATCTTAGTTTCTAAGGATTCAGAATGAAGAAAACGACTGTTCAGAGTGAAGATATCTTAGTTTCTAAGGATTCAGAATGAAGAAAACGACTGTTCAGAGTGAAGATATCTTAGTTTCTAAGGATTCAGAATGAAGAAAACGACTGTTCAGAGTGAAGATATCTTAGTTTCTAAGGATTCAGAATGAAGAAAACGACTGTTCAGAGTGAAGATATCTTAGTTTCTAAGGATTCAGAATGAAGAAAACGACTGTTCAGAGTGAAGATATCTTAGTTTCTAAGGATTCAGAATGAAGAAAACGACTGTTCAGAGTGAAGATATCTTAGTTTCTAAGGATTCAGAATGAAGAAAACGACTGTTCAGAGTGAAGATATCTTAGTTTCTACGGATTCAGAATGAAGAAAACGACTGTTCAGAGTGAAGATATCTTAGTTTCTACGGATTCAGAATGAAGAAAACGACTGTTCAGAGTGAAGATATCTTAGTTTCTAAGGATTCAGAATGAAGAAAACGACTGTTCAGAGTGAAGATATCTTAGTTTCTAAGGATTCAGAATGAAGAAAACGACTGTTCAGAGTGAAGATATCTTAGTTTCTAAGGATTCAGAATGAAGAAAACGACTGTTCAGAGTGAAGATATCTTAGTTTCTAAGGATTCAGAATGAAGAAAACGACTGTTCAGAGTGAAGATATCTTAGTTTCTAAGGATTCAGAATGAAGAAAACGACTGTTCAGAGTGAAGATATCTTAGTTTCTACGGATTCAGAATGAAGAAAACGACTGTTCAGAGTGAAGATATCTTAGTTTCTACGGATTCAGAATGAAGAAAACGACTGTTCAGAGTGAAGATATCTTAGTTTCTAAGGATTCAGAATGAAGAAAACGACTGTTCAGAGTGAAGATATCTTAGTTTCTAAGGATTCAGAATGAAGAAAACGACTGTTCAGAGTGAAGATATCTTAGTTTCTAAGGATTCAGAATGAAGAAAACGACTGTTCAGAGTGAAGATATCTTAGTTTCTAAGGATTCAGAATGAAGAAAACGACTGTTCAGAGTGAAGATATCTTAGTTTCTAAGGATTCAGAATGAAGAAAACGACTGTTCAGAGTGAAGATATCTTAGTTTCTAAGGATTCAGAATGAAGAAAACGACTGTTCAGAGTGAAGATATCTTAGTTTCTAAGGATTCAGAATGAAGAAAACGACTGTTCAGAGTGAAGATATCTTAGTTTCTACGGATTCAGAATGAAGAAAACGACTGTTCAGAGTGAAGATATCTTAGTTTCTAAGGATTCAGAATGAAGAAAACGACTGTTCAGAGTGAAGATATCTTAGTTTCTAAGGATTCAGAATGAAGAAAACGACTGTTCAGAGTGAAGATATCTTAGTTTCTAAGGATTCAGAATGAAGAAAACGACTGTTCAGAGTGAAGATATCTTAGTTTCTATGGATTCAGAATGAAGAAAACGACTGTTCAGAGTGAAGATATCTTAGTTTCTAAGGATTCAGAATGAAGAAAACGACTGTTCAGAGTGAAGATATCTTAGTTTCTAAGGATTCAGAATGAAGAAAACGACTGTTCAGAGTGAAGATATCTTAGTTTCTAAGGATTCAGAATGAAGAAAACGACTGTTCAGAGTGAAGATATCTTAGTTTCTAAGGATTCAGAATGAAGAAAACGACTGTTCAGAGTGAAGATATCTTAGTTTCTATGGATTCAGAATGAAGAAAACGACTGTTCAGAGTGAAGATATCTTAGTTTCTAAGGATTCAGAATGAAGAAAACGACTGTTCAGAGTGAAGATATCTTAGTTTCTATGGATTCAGAATGAAGAAAACGACTGTTCAGAGTGAAGATATCTTAGTTTCTAAGGATTCAGAATGAAGAAAACGACTGTTCAGAGTGAAGATATCTTAGTTTCTAAGGATTCAGAATGAAGAAAACGACTGTTCAGAGTGAAGATATCTTAGTTTCTACGGATTCAGAATGAAGAAAACGACTGTTCAGAGTGAAGATATCTTAGTTTCTAAGGATTCAGAATGAAGAAAACGACTGTTCAGAGTGAAGATATCTTAGTTTCTATGGATTCAGAATGAAGAAAACGACTGTTCAGAGTGAAGATATCTTAGTTTCTATGGATTCAGAATGAAGAAAACGACTGTTCAGAGTGAAGATATCTTAGTTTCTAAGGATTCAGAATGAAGAAAACGACTGTTCAGAGTGAAGATATCTTAGTTTCTAAGGATTCAGAATGAAGAAAACGACTGTTCAGAGTGAAGATATCTTAGTTTCTAAGGATTCAGAATGAAGAAAACGACTGTTCAGAGTGAAGATATCTTAGTTTCTAGGATTCAGAATGAAGAAAACGACTGTTCAGAGTGAAGATATCTTAGTTTCTAGGATTCAGAATGAAGAAAACGACTGTTCAGAGTGAAGATATCTTAGTTTCTATGGATTCAGAATGAAGAAAACGACTGTTCAGAGTGAAGATATCTTAGTTTCTAAGGATTCAGAATGAAGAAAACGACTGTTCAGAGTGAAGATATCTTAGTTTCTAAGGATTCAGAATGAAGAAAACGACTGTTCAGAGTGAAGATATCTTAGTTTCTAAGGATTCAGAATGAAGAAAACGACTGTTCAGAGTGAAGATATCTTAGTTTCTAAGGATTCAGAATGAAGAAAACGACTGTTCAGAGTGAAGATATCTTAGTTTCTACGGATTCAGAATGAAGAAAACGACTGTTCAGAGTGAAGATATCTTAGTTTCTAAGGATTCAGAATGAAGAAAACGACTGTTCAGAGTGAAGATATCTTAGTTTCTAAGGATTCAGAATGAAGAAAACGACTGTTCAGAGTGAAGATATCTTAGTTTCTAAGGATTCAGAATGAAGAAAACGACTGTTCAGAGTGAAGATATCTTAGTTTCTAAGGATTCAGAATGAAGAAAACGACTGTTCAGAGTGAAGATATCTTAGTTTCTATGGATTCAGAATGAAGAAAACGACTGTTCAGAGTGAAGATATCTTAGTTTCTAAGGATTCAGAATGAAGAAAACGACTGTTCAGAGTGAAGATATCTTAGTTTCTAAGGATTCAGAATGAAGAAAACGACTGTTCAGAGTGAAGATATCTTAGTTTCTATGGATTCAGAATGAAGAAAACGACTGTTCAGAGTGAAGATATCTTAGTTTCTATGGATTCAGAATGAAGAAAACGACTGTTCAGAGTGAAGATATCTTAGTTTCTAAGGATTCAGAATGAAGAAAACGACTGTTCAGAGTGAAGATATCTTAGTTTCTATGGATTCAGAATGAAGAAAACGACTGTTCAGAGTGAAGATATCTTAGTTTCTAAGGATTCAGAATGAAGAAAACGACTGTTCAGAGTGAAGATATCTTAGTTTCTACGGATTCAGAATGAAGAAAACGACTGTTCAGAGTGAAGATATCTTAGTTTCTATGGATTCAGAATGAAGAAAACGACTGTTCAGAGTGAAGATATCTTAGTTTCTAAGGATTCAGAATGAAGAAAACGACTGTTCAGAGTGAAGATATCTTAGTTTCTACGGATTCAGAATGA
Organism: Anopheles arabiensis; assembly: GCF_016920715.1. Taxonomy (NCBI): domain Eukaryota; kingdom Metazoa; phylum Arthropoda; class Insecta; order Diptera; family Culicidae; genus Anopheles; species Anopheles arabiensis. The sequence goes on from NW_024412130.1 coordinate 56,890, forward strand.
AGAAAACGACTGTTCAGAGTGAAGATATCTTAGTTTCTAAGGATTCAGAATGAAGAAAACGACTGTTCAGAGTGAAGATATCTTAGTTTCTAGGATTCAGAATGAAGAAAACGACTGTTCAGAGTGAAGATATCTTAGTTTCTAAGGATTCAGAATGAAGAAAACGACTGTTCAGAGTGAAGATATCTTAGTTTCTAAGGATTCAGAATGAAGAAAACGACTGTTCAGAGTGAAGATATCTTAGTTTCTAAGGATTCAGAATGAAGAAAACGACTGTTCAGAGTGAAGATATCTTAGTTTCTAAGGATTCAGAATGAAGAAAACGACTGTTCAGAGTGAAGATATCTTAGTTTCTAAGGATTCAGAATGAAGAAAACGACTGTTCAGAGTGAAGATATCTTAGTTTCTATGGATTCAGAATGAAGAAAACGACTGTTCAGAGTGAAGATATCTTAGTTTCTAAGGATTCAGAATGAAGAAAACGACTGTTCAGAGTGAAGATATCTTAGTTTCTAAGGATTCAGAATGAAGAAAACGACTGTTCAGAGTGAAGATATCTTAGTTTCTAGGATTCAGAATGAAGAAAACGACTGTTCAGAGTGAAGATATCTTAGTTTCTAAGGATTCAGAATGAAGAAAACGACTGTTCAGAGTGAAGATATCTTAGTTTCTAAGGATTCAGAATGAAGAAAACGACTGTTCAGAGTGAAGATATCTTAGTTTCTACGGATTCAGAATGAAGAAAACGACTGTTCAGAGTGAAGATATCTTAGTTTCTAAGGATTCAGAATGAAGAAAACGACTGTTCAGAGTGAAGATATCTTAGTTTCTAAGGATTCAGAATGAAGAAAACGACTGTTCAGAGTGAAGATATCTTAGTTTCTAAGGATTCAGAATGAAGAAAACGACTGTTCAGAGTGAAGATATCTTAGTTTCTACGGATTCAGAATGAAGAAAACGACTGTTCAGAGTGAAGATATCTTAGTTTCTAAGGATTCAGAATGAAGAAAACGACTGTTCAGAGTGAAGATATCTTAGTTTCTACGGATTCAGAATGAAGAAAACGACTGTTCAGAGTGAAGATATCTTAGTTTCTATGGATTCAGAATGAAGAAAACGACTGTTCAGAGTGAAGATATCTTAGTTTCTAAGGATTCAGAATGAAGAAAACGACTGTTCAGAGTGAAGATATCTTAGTTTCTAAGGATTCAGAATGAAGAAAACGACTGTTCAGAGTGAAGATATCTTAGTTTCTAAGGATTCAGAATGAAGAAAACGACTGTTCAGAGTGAAGATATCTTAGTTTCTAAGGATTCAGAATGAAGAAAACGACTGTTCAGAGTGAAGATATCTTAGTTTCTACGGATTCAGAATGAAGAAAACGACTGTTCAGAGTGAAGATATCTTAGTTTCTAAGGATTCAGAATGAAGAAAACGACTGTTCAGAGTGAAGATATCTTAGTTTCTAAGGATTCAGAATGAAGAAAACGACTGTTCAGAGTGAAGATATCTTAGTTTCTAGGATTCAGAATGAAGAAAACGACTGTTCAGAGTGAAGATATCTTAGTTTCTAGGATTCAGAATGAAGAAAACGACTGTTCAGAGTGAAGATATCTTAGTTTCTAAGGATTCAGAATGAAGAAAACGACTGTTCAGAGTGAAGATATCTTAGTTTCTAGGATTCAGAATGAAGAAAACGACTGTTCAGAGTGAAGATATCTTAGTTTCTACGGATTCAGAATGAAGAAAACGACTGTTCAGAGTGAAGATATCTTAGTTTCTAAGGATTCAGAATGAAGAAAACGACTGTTCAGAGTGAAGATATCTTAGTTTCTAAGGATTCAGAATGAAGAAAACGACTGTTCAGAGTGAAGATATCTTAGTTTCTAAGGATTCAGAATGAAGAAAACGACTGTTCAGAGTGAAGATATCTTAGTTTCTAAGGATTCAGAATGAAGAAAACGACTGTTCAGAGTGAAGATATCTTAGTTTCTAGGATTCAGAATGAAGAAAACGACTGTTCAGAGTGAAGATATCTTAGTTTCTAAGGATTCAGAATGAAGAAAACGACTGTTCAGAGTGAAGATATCTTAGTTTCTAAGGATTCAGAATGAAGAAAACGACTGTTCAGAGTGAAGATATCTTAGTTTCTATGGATTCAGAATGAAGAAAACGACTGTTCAGAGTGAAGATATCTTAGTTTCTACGGATTCAGAATGAAGAAAACGACTGTTCAGAGTGAAGATATCTTAGTTTCTAAGGATTCAGAATGAAGAAAACGACTGTTCAGAGTGAAGATATCTTAGTTTCTAGGATTCAGAATGAAGAAAACGACTGTTCAGAGTGAAGATATCTTAGTTTCTAAGGATTCAGAATGAAGAAAACGACTGTTCAGAGTGAAGATATCTTAGTTTCTAGGATTCAGAATGAAGAAAACGACTGTTCAGAGTGAAGATATCTTAGTTTCTAAGGATTCAGAATGAAGAAAACGACTGTTCAGAGTGAAGATATCTTAGTTTCTAAGGATTCAGAATGAAGAAAACGACTGTTCAGAGTGAAGATATCTTAGTTTCTAGGATTCAGAATGAAGAAAACGACTGTTCAGAGTGAAGATATCTTAGTTTCTAAGGATTCAGAATGAAGAAAACGACTGTTCAGAGTGAAGATATCTTAGTTTCTACGGATTCAGAATGAAGAAAACGACTGTTCAGAGTGAAGATATCTTAGTTTCTAAGGATTCAGAATGAAGAAAACGACTGTTCAGAGTGAAGATATCTTAGTTTCTACGGATTCAGAATGAAGAAAACGACTGTTCAGAGTGAAGATATCTTAGTTTCTAAGGATTCAGAATGAAGAAAACGACTGTTCAGAGTGAAGATATCTTAGTTTCTAAGGATTCAGAATGAAGAAAACGACTGTTCAGAGTGAAGATATCTTAGTTTCTAAGGATTCAGAATGAAGAAAACGACTGTTCAGAGTGAAGATATCTTAGTTTCTAAGGATTCAGAATGAAGAAAACGACTGTTCAGAGTGAAGATATCTTAGTTTCTAAGGATTCAGAATGAAGAAAACGACTGTTCAGAGTGAAGATATCTTAGTTTCTAAGGATTCAGAATGAAGAAAACGACTGTTCAGAGTGAAGATATCTTAGTTTCTAAGGATTCAGAATGAAGAAAACGACTGTTCAGAGTGAAGATATCTTAGTTTCTACGGATTCAGAATGAAGAAAACGACTGTTCAGAGTGAAGATATCTTAGTTTCTAAGGATTCAGAATGAAGAAAACGACTGTTCAGAGTGAAGATATCTTAGTTTCTACGGATTCAGAATGAAGAAAACGACTGTTCAGAGTGAAGATATCTTAGTTTCTAAGGATTCAGAATGAAGAAAACGACTGTTCAGAGTGAAGATATCTTAGTTTCTACGGATTCAGAATGAAGAAAACGACTGTTCAGAGTGAAGATATCTTAGTTTCTAGGATTCAGAATGAAGAAAACGACTGTTCAGAGTGAAGATATCTTAGTTTCTACGGATTCAGAATGAAGAAAACGACTGTTCAGAGTGAAGATATCTTAGTTTCTAAGGATTCAGAATGAAGAAAACGACTGTTCAGAGTGAAGATATCTTAGTTTCTAAGGATTCAGAATGAAGAAAACGACTGTTCAGAGTGAAGATATCTTAGTTTCTAAGGATTCAGAATGAAGAAAACGACTGTTCAGAGTGAAGATATCTTAGTTTCTACGGATTCAGAATGAAGAAAACGACTGTTCAGAGTGAAGATATCTTAGTTTCTATGGATTCAGAATGAAGAAAACGACTGTTCAGAGTGAAGATATCTTAGTTTCTAAGGATTCAGAATGAAGAAAACGACTGTTCAGAGTGAAGATATCTTAGTTTCTAAGGATTCAGAATGAAGAAAACGACTGTTCAGAGTGAAGATATCTTAGTTTCTAAGGATTCAGAATGAAGAAAACGACTGTTCAGAGTGAAGATATCTTAGTTTCTACGGATTCAGAATGAAGAAAACGACTGTTCAGAGTGAAGATATCTTAGTTTCTAAGGATTCAGAATGAAGAAAACGACTGTTCAGAGTGAAGATATCTTAGTTTCTAAGGATTCAGAATGAAGAAAACGACTGTTCAGAGTGAAGATATCTTAGTTTCTACGGATTCAGAATGAAGAAAACGACTGTTCAGAGTGAAGATATCTTAGTTTCTAAGGATTCAGAATGAAGAAAACGACTGTTCAGAGTGAAGATATCTTAGTTTCTAAGGATTCAGAATGAAGAAAACGACTGTTCAGAGTGAAGATATCTTAGTTTCTAAGGATTCAGAATGAAGAAAACGACTGTTCAGAGTGAAGATATCTTAGTTTCTAAGGATTCAGAATGAAGAAAACGACTGTTCAGAGTGAAGATATCTTAGTTTCTAAGGATTCAGAATGAAGAAAACGACTGTTCAGAGTGAAGATATCTTAGTTTCTAAGGATTCAGAATGAAGAAAACGACTGTTCAGAGTGAAGATATCTTAGTTTCTAAGGATTCAGAATGAAGAAAACGACTGTTCAGAGTGAAGATATCTTAGTTTCTAAGGATTCAGAATGAAGAAAACGACTGTTCAGAGTGAAGATATCTTAGTTTCTAAGGATTCAGAATGAAGAAAACGACTGTTCAGAGTGAAGATATCTTAGTTTCTAAGGATTCAGAATGAAGAAAACGACTGTTCAGAGTGAAGATATCTTAGTTTCTAAGGATTCAGAATGAAGAAAACGACTGTTCAGAGTGAAGATATCTTAGTTTCTAAGGATTCAGAATGAAGAAAACGACTGTTCAGAGTGAAGATATCTTAGTTTCTAAGGATTCAGAATGAAGAAAACGACTGTTCAGAGTGAAGATATCTTAGTTTCTAAGGATTCAGAATGAAGAAAACGACTGTTCAGAGTGAAGATATCTTAGTTTCTAAGGATTCAGAATGAAGAAAACGACTGTTCAGAGTGAAGATATCTTAGTTTCTAAGGATTCAGAATGAAGAAAACGACTGTTCAGAGTGAAGATATCTTAGTTTCTAAGGATTCAGAATGAAGAAAACGACTGTTCAGAGTGAAGATATCTTAGTTTCTAAGGATTCAGAATGAAGAAAACGACTGTTCAGAGTGAAGATATCTTAGTTTCTAAGGATTCAGAATGAAGAAAACGACTGTTCAGAGTGAAGATATCTTAGTTTCTAAGGATTCAGAATGAAGAAAACGACTGTTCAGAGTGAAGATATCTTAGTTTCTACGGATTCAGAATGAAGAAAACGACTGTTCAGAGTGAAGATATCTTAGTTTCTAAGGATTCAGAATGAAGAAAACGACTGTTCAGAGTGAAGATATCTTAGTTTCTAAGGATTCAGAATGAAGAAAACGACTGTTCAGAGTGAAGATATCTTAGTTTCTAAGGATTCAGAATGAAGAAAACGACTGTTCAGAGTGAAGATATCTTAGTTTCTAAGGATTCAGAATGAAGAAAACGACTGTTCAGAGTGAAGATATCTTAGTTTCTAAGGATTCAGAATGAAGAAAACGACTGTTCAGAGTGAAGATATCTTAGTTTCTAAGGATTCAGAATGAAGAAAACGACTGTTCAGAGTGAAGATATCTTAGTTTCTAAGGATTCAGAATGAAGAAAACGACTGTTCAGAGTGAAGATATCTTAGTTTCTAAGGATTCAGAATGAAGAAAACGACTGTTCAGAGTGAAGATATCTTAGTTTCTAAGGATTCAGAATGAAGAAAACGACTGTTCAGAGTGAAGATATCTTAGTTTCTAAGGATTCAGAATGAAGAAAACGACTGTTCAGAGTGAAGATATCTTAGTTTCTAAGGATTCAGAATGAAGAAAACGACTGTTCAGAGTGAAGATATCTTAGTTTCTAAGGATTCAGAATGAAGAAAACGACTGTTCAGAGTGAAGATATCTTAGTTTCTAAGGATTCAGAATGAAGAAAACGACTGTTCAGAGTGAAGATATCTTAGTTTCTAAGGATTCAGAATGAAGAAAACGACTGTTCAGAGTGAAGATATCTTAGTTTCTAAGGATTCAGAATGAAGAAAACGACTGTTCAGAGTGAAGATATCTTAGTTTCTAAGGATTCAGAATGAAGAAAACGACTGTTCAGAGTGAAGATATCTTAGTTTCTAAGGATTCAGAATGAAGAAAACGACTGTTCAGAGTGAAGATATCTTAGTTTCTAAGGATTCAGAATGAAGAAAACGACTGTTCAGAGTGAAGATATCTTAGTTTCTAAGGATTCAGAATGAAGAAAACGACTGTTCAGAGTGAAGATATCTTAGTTTCTAAGGATTCAGAATGAAGAAAACGACTGTTCAGAGTGAAGATATCTTAGTTTCTAAGGATTCAGAATGAAGAAAACGACTGTTCAGAGTGAAGATATCTTAGTTTCTAAGGATTCAGAATGAAGAAAACGACTGTTCAGAGTGAAGATATCTTAGTTTCTAAGGATTCAGAATGAAGAAAACGACTGTTCAGAGTGAAGATATCTTAGTTTCTAAGGATTCAGAATGAAGAAAACGACTGTTCAGAGTGAAGATATCTTAGTTTCTAAGGATTCAGAATGAAGAAAACGACTGTTCAGAGTGAAGATATCTTAGTTTCTAAGGATTCAGAATGAAGAAAACGACTGTTCAGAGTGAAGATATCTTAGTTTCTAAGGATTCAGAATGAAGAAAACGACTGTTCAGAGTGAAGATATCTTAGTTTCTAGGATTCAGAATGAAGAAAACGACTGTTCAGAGTGAAGATATCTTAGTTTCTAAGGATTCAGAATGAAGAAAACGACTGTTCAGAGTGAAGATATCTTAGTTTCTACGGATTCAGAATGAAGAAAACGACTGTTCAGAGTGAAGATATCTTAGTTTCTAAGGATTCAGAATGAAGAAAACGACTGTTCAGAGTGAAGATATCTTAGTTTCTAAGGATTCAGAATGAAGAAAACGACTGTTCAGAGTGAAGATATCTTAGTTTCTAAGGATTCAGAATGAAGAAAACGACTGTTCAGAGTGAAGATATCTTAGTTTCTAAGGATTCAGAATGAAGAAAACGACTGTTCAGAGTGAAGATATCTTAGTTTCTAAGGATTCAGAATGAAGAAAACGACTGTTCAGAGTGAAGATATCTTAGTTTCTAAGGATTCAGAATGAAGAAAACGACTGTTCAGAGTGAAGATATCTTAGTTTCTAAGGATTCAGAATGAAGAAAACGACTGTTCAGAGTGAAGATATCTTAGTTTCTAAGGATTCAGAATGAAGAAAACGACTGTTCAGAGTGAAGATATCTTAGTTTCTAAGGATTCAGAATGAAGAAAACGACTGTTCAGAGTGAAGATATCTTAGTTTCTAAGGATTCAGAATGAAGAAAACGACTGTTCAGAGTGAAGATATCTTAGTTTCTACGGATTCAGAATGAAGAAAACGACTGTTCAGAGTGAAGATATCTTAGTTTCTAAGGATTCAGAATGAAGAAAACGACTGTTCAGAGTGAAGATATCTTAGTTTCTACGGATTCAGAATGAAGAAAACGACTGTTCAGAGTGAAGATATCTTAGTTTCTAAGGATTCAGAATGAAGAAAACGACTGTTCAGAGTGAAGATATCTTAGTTTCTAAGGATTCAGAATGAAGAAAACGACTGTTCAGAGTGAAGATATCTTAGTTTCTACGGATTCAGAATGAAGAAAACGACTGTTCAGAGTGAAGATATCTTAGTTTCTAAGGATTCAGAATGAAGAAAACGACTGTTCAGAGTGAAGATATCTTAGTTTCTAAGGATTCAGAATGAAGAAAACGACTGTTCAGAGTGAAGATATCTTAGTTTCTAAGGATTCAGAATGAAGAAAACGACTGTTCAGAGTGAAGATATCTTAGTTTCTAAGGATTCAGAATGAAGAAAACGACTGTTCAGAGTGAAGATATCTTAGTTTCTAAGGATTCAGAATGAAGAAAACGACTGTTCAGAGTGAAGATATCTTAGTTTCTAAGGATTCAGAATGAAGAAAACGACTGTTCAGAGTGAAGATATCTTAGTTTCTAAGGATTCAGAATGAAGAAAACGACTGTTCAGAGTGAAGATATCTTAGTTTCTACGGATTCAGAATGAAGAAAACGACTGTTCAGAGTGAAGATATCTTAGTTTCTAAGGATTCAGAATGAAGAAAACGACTGTTCAGAGTGAAGATATCTTAGTTTCTACGGATTCAGAATGAAGAAAACGACTGTTCAGAGTGAAGATATCTTAGTTTCTAAGGATTCAGAATGAAGAAAACGACTGTTCAGAGTGAAGATATCTTAGTTTCTAAGGATTCAGAATGAAGAAAACGACTGTTCAGAGTGAAGATATCTTAGTTTCTAAGGATTCAGAATGAAGAAAACGACTGTTCAGAGTGAAGATATCTTAGTTTCTAAGGATTCAGAATGAAGAAAACGACTGTTCAGAGTGAAGATATCTTAGTTTCTAAGGATTCAGAATGAAGAAAACGACTGTTCAGAGTGAAGATATCTTAGTTTCTAAGGATTCAGAATGAAGAAAACGACTGTTCAGAGTGAAGATATCTTAGTTTCTAAGGATTCAGAATGAAGAAAACGACTGTTCAGAGTGAAGATATCTTAGTTTCTAAGGATTCAGAATGAAGAAAACGACTGTTCAGAGTGAAGATATCTTAGTTTCTACGGATTCAGAATGAAGAAAACGACTGTTCAGAGTGAAGATATCTTAGTTTCTAAGGATTCAGAATGAAGAAAACGACTGTTCAGAGTGAAGATATCTTAGTTTCTAAGGATTCAGAATGAAGAAAACGACTGTTCAGAGTGAAGATATCTTAGTTTCTAAGGATTCAGAATGAAGAAAACGACTGTTCAGAGTGAAGATATCTTAGTTTCTAAGGATTCAGAATGAAGAAAACGACTGTTCAGAGTGAAGATATCTTAGTTTCTAAGGATTCAGAATGAAGAAAACGACTGTTCAGAGTGAAGATATCTTAGTTTCTAAGGATTCAGAATGAAGAAAACGACTGTTCAGAGTGAAGATATCTTAGTTTCTAAGGATTCAGAATGAAGAAAACGACTGTTCAGAGTGAAGATATCTTAGTTTCTAAGGATTCAGAATGAAGAAAACGACTGTTCAGAGTGAAGATATCTTAGTTTCTAAGGATTCAGAATGAAGAAAACGACTGTTCAGAGTGAAGATATCTTAGTTTCTAAGGATTCAGAATGAAGAAAACGACTGTTCAGAGTGAAGATATCTTAGTTTCTAAGGATTCAGAATGAAGAAAACGACTGTTCAGAGTGAAGATATCTTAGTTTCTAAGGATTCAGAATGAAGAAAACGACTGTTCAGAGTGAAGATATCTTAGTTTCTAAGGATTCAGAATGAAGAAAACGACTGTTCAGAGTGAAGATATCTTAGTTTCTAAGGATTCAGAATGAAGAAAACGACTGTTCAGAGTGAAGATATCTTAGTTTCTAAGGATTCAGAATGAAGAAAACGACTGTTCAGAGTGAAGATATCTTAGTTTCTAAGGATTCAGAATGAAGAAAACGACTGTTCAGAGTGAAGATATCTTAGTTTCTAAGGATTCAGAATGAAGAAAACGACTGTTCAGAGTGAAGATATCTTAGTTTCTACGGATTCAGAATGAAGAAAACGACTGTTCAGAGTGAAGATATCTTAGTTTCTAAGGATTCAGAATGAAGAAAACGACTGTTCAGAGTGAAGATATCTTAGTTTCTAAGGATTCAGAATGAAGAAAACGACTGTTCAGAGTGAAGATATCTTAGTTTCTAAGGATTCAGAATGAAGAAAACGACTGTTCAGAGTGAAGATATCTTAGTTTCTAAGGATTCAGAATGAAGAAAACGACTGTTCAGAGTGAAGATATCTTAGTTTCTAAGGATTCAGAATGAAGAAAACGACTGTTCAGAGTGAAGATATCTTAGTTTCTAAGGATTCAGAATGAAGAAAACGACTGTTCAGAGTGAAGATATCTTAGTTTCTAAGGATTCAGAATGAAGAAAACGACTGTTCAGAGTGAAGATATCTTAGTTTCTAAGGATTCAGAATGAAGAAAACGACTGTTCAGAGTGAAGATATCTTAGTTTCTAAGGATTCAGAATGAAGAAAACGACTGTTCAGAGTGAAGATATCTTAGTTTCTAAGGATTCAGAATGAAGAAAACGACTGTTCAGAGTGAAGATATCTTAGTTTCTAAGGATTCAGAATGAAGAAAACGACTGTTCAGAGTGAAGATATCTTAGTTTCTAAGGATTCAGAATGAAGAAAACGACTGTTCAGAGTGAAGATATCTTAGTTTCTAAGGATTCAGAATGAAGAAAACGACTGTTCAGAGTGAAGATATCTTAGTTTCTAAGGATTCAGAATGAAGAAAACGACTGTTCAGAGTGAAGATATCTTAGTTTCTAAGGATTCAGAATGAAGAAAACGACTGTTCAGAGTGAAGATATCTTAGTTTCTAAGGATTCAGAATGAAGAAAACGACTGTTCAGAGTGAAGATATCTTAGTTTCTAAGGATTCAGAATGAAGAAAACGACTGTTCAGAGTGAAGATATCTTAGTTTCTAAGGATTCAGAATGAAGAAAACGACTGTTCAGAGTGAAGATATCTTAGTTTCTAAGGATTCAGAATGAAGAAAACGACTGTTCAGAGTGAAGATATCTTAGTTTCTACGGATTCAGAATGAAGAAAACGACTGTTCAGAGTGAAGATATCTTAGTTTCTAAGGATTCAGAATGAAGAAAACGACTGTTCAGAGTGAAGATATCTTAGTTTCTACGGATTCAGAATGAAGAAAACGACTGTTCAGAGTGAAGATATCTTAGTTTCTAAGGATTCAGAATGAAGAAAACGACTGTTCAGAGTGAAGATATCTTAGTTTCTAAGGATTCAGAATGAAGAAAACGACTGTTCAGAGTGAAGATATCTTAGTTTCTAAGGATTCAGAATGAAGAAAACGACTGTTCAGAGTGAAGATATCTTAGTTTCTAAGGATTCAGAATGAAGAAAACGACTGTTCAGAGTGAAGATATCTTAGTTTCTAAGGATTCAGAATGAAGAAAACGACTGTTCAGAGTGAAGATATCTTAGTTTCTAAGGATTCAGAATGAAGAAAACGACTGTTCAGAGTGAAGATATCTTAGTTTCTAAGGATTCAGAATGAAGAAAACGACTGTTCAGAGTGAAGATATCTTAGTTTCTAAGGATTCAGAATGAAGAAAACGACTGTTCAGAGTGAAGATATCTTAGTTTCTAAGGATTCAGAATGAAGAAAACGACTGTTCAGAGTGAAGATATCTTAGTTTCTAAGGATTCAGAATGAAGAAAACGACTGTTCAGAGTGAAGATATCTTAGTTTCTAAGGATTCAGAATGAAGAAAACGACTGTTCAGAGTGAAGATATCTTAGTTTCTACGGATTCAGAATGAAGAAAACGACTGTTCAGAGTGAAGATATCTTAGTTTCTAAGGATTCAGAATGAAGAAAACGACTGTTCAGAGTGAAGATATCTTAGTTTCTAAGGATTCAGAATGAAGAAAACGACTGTTCAGAGTGAAGATATCTTAGTTTCTACGGATTCAGAATGAAGAAAACGACTGTTCAGAGTGAAGATATCTTAGTTTCTAAGGATTCAGAATGAAGAAAACGACTGTTCAGAGTGAAGATATCTTAGTTTCTATGGATTCAGAATGAAGAAAACGACTGTTCAGAGTGAAGATATCTTAGTTTCTAAGGATTCAGAATGAAGAAAACGACTGTTCAGAGTGAAGATATCTTAGTTTCTACGGATTCAGAATGAAGAAAACGACTGTTCAGAGTGAAGATATCTTAGTTTCTAAGGATTCAGAATGAAGAAAACGACTGTTCAGAGTGAAGATATCTTAGTTTCTACGGATTCAGAATGAAGAAAACGACTGTTCAGAGTGAAGATATCTTAGTTTCTAAGGATTCAGAATGAAGAAAACGACTGTTCAGAGTGAAGATATCTTAGTTTCTAAGGATTCAGAATGAAGAAAACGACTGTTCAGAGTGAAGATATCTTAGTTTCTAAGGATTCAGAATGAAGAAAACGACTGTTCAGAGTGAAGATATCTTAGTTTCTACGGATTCAGAATGAAGAAAACGACTGTTCAGAGTGAAGATATCTTAGTTTCTATGGATTCAGAATGAAGAAAACGACTGTTCAGAGTGAAGATATCTTAGTTTCTAAGGATTCAGAATGAAGAAAACGACTGTTCAGAGTGAAGATATCTTAGTTTCTAAGGATTCAGAATGAAGAAAACGACTGTTCAGAGTGAAGATATCTTAGTTTCTAGGATTCAGAATGAAGAAAACGACTGTTCAGAGTGAAGATATCTTAGTTTCTATGGATTCAGAATGAAGAAAACGACTGTTCAGAGTGAAGATATCTTAGTTTCTAAGGATTCAGAATGAAGAAAACGACTGTTCAGAGTGAAGATATCTTAGTTTCTAAGGATTCAGAATGAAGAAAACGACTGTTCAGAGTGAAGATATCTTAGTTTCTAAGGATTCAGAATGAAGAAAACGACTGTTCAGAGTGAAGATATCTTAGTTTCTAAGGATTCAGAATGAAGAAAACGACTGTTCAGAGTGAAGATATCTTAGTTTCTAAGGATTCAGAATGAAGAAAACGACTGTTCAGAGTGAAGATATCTTAGTTTCTAAGGATTCAGAATGAAGAAAACGACTGTTCAGAGTGAAGATATCTTAGTTTCTAGGATTCAGAATGAAGAAAACGACTGTTCAGAGTGAAGATATCTTAGTTTCTAAGGATTCAGAATGAAGAAAACGACTGTTCAGAGTGAAGATATCTTAGTTTCTACGGATTCAGAATGAAGAAAACGACTGTTCAGAGTGAAGATATCTTAGTTTCTAAGGATTCAGAATGAAGAAAACGACTGTTCAGAGTGAAGATATCTTAGTTTCTAAGGATTCAGAATGAAGAAAACGACTGTTCAGAGTGAAGATATCTTAGTTTCTAAGGATTCAGAATGAAGAAAACGACTGTTCAGAGTGAAGATATCTTAGTTTCTAGGATTCAGAATGAAGAAAACGACTGTTCAGAGTGAAGATATCTTAGTTTCTAAGGATTCAGAATGAAGAAAACGACTGTTCAGAGTGAAGATATCTTAGTTTCTATGGATTCAGAATGAAGAAAACGACTGTTCAGAGTGAAGATATCTTAGTTTCTATGGATTCAGAATGAAGAAAACGACTGTTCAGAGTGAAGATATCTTAGTTTCTAAGGATTCAGAATGAAGAAAACGACTGTTCAGAGTGAAGATATCTTAGTTTCTATGGATTCAGAATGAAGAAAACGACTGTTCAGAGTGAAGATATCTTAGTTTCTATGGATTCAGAATGAAGAAAACGACTGTTCAGAGTGAAGATATCTTAGTTTCTACGGATTCAGAATGAAGAAAACGACTGTTCAGAGTGAAGATATCTTAGTTTCTAAGGATTCAGAATGAAGAAAACGACTGTTCAGAGTGAAGATATCTTAGTTTCTAAGGATTCAGAATGAAGAAAACGACTGTTCAGAGTGAAGATATCTTAGTTTCTACGGATTCAGAATGAAGAAAACGACTGTTCAGAGTGAAGATATCTTAGTTTCTATGGATTCAGAATGAAGAAAACGACTGTTCAGAGTGAAGATATCTTAGTTTCTAAGGATTCAGAATGAAGAAAACGACTGTTCAGAGTGAAGATATCTTAGTTTCTAAGGATTCAGAATGAAGAAAACGACTGTTCAGAGTGAAGATATCTTAGTTTCTAAGGATTCAGAATGAAGAAAACGACTGTTCAGAGTGAAGATATCTTAGTTTCTATGGATTCAGAATGAAGAAAACGACTGTTCAGAGTGAAGATATCTTAGTTTCTAAGGATTCAGAATGAAGAAAACGACTGTTCAGAGTGAAGATATCTTAGTTTCTAAGGATTCAGAATGAAGAAAACGACTGTTCAGAGTGAAGATATCTTAGTTTCTATGGATTCAGAATGAAGAAAACGACTGTTCAGAGTGAAGATATCTTAGTTTCTATGGATTCAGAATGAAGAAAACGACTGTTCAGAGTGAAGATATCTTAGTTTCTAAGGATTCAGAATGAAGAAAACGACTGTTCAGAGTGAAGATATCTTAGTTTCTACGGATTCAGAATGAAGAAAACGACTGTTCAGAGTGAAGATATCTTAGTTTCTATGGATTCAGAATGAAGAAAACGACTGTTCAGAGTGAAGATATCTTAGTTTCTAAGGATTCAGAATGAAGAAAACGACTGTTCAGAGTGAAGATATCTTAGTTTCTAAGGATTCAGAATGAAGAAAACGACTGTTCAGAGTGAAGATATCTTAGTTTCTACGGATTCAGAATGAAGAAAACGACTGTTCAGAGTGAAGATATCTTAGTTTCTAAGGATTCAGAATGAAGAAAACGACTGTTCAGAGTGAAGATATCTTAGTTTCTAAGGATTCAGAATGAAGAAAACGACTGTTCAGAGTGAAGATATCTTAGTTTCTACGGATTCAGAATGAAGAAAACGACTGTTCAGAGTGAAGATATCTTAGTTTCTATGGATTCAGAATGAAGAAAACGACTGTTCAGAGTGAAGATATCTTAGTTTCTATGGATTCAGAATGAAGAAAACGACTGTTCAGAGTGAAGATATCTTAGTTTCTAAGGATTCAGAATGAAGAAAACGACTGTTCAGAGTGAAGATATCTTAGTTTCTAAGGATTCAGAATGAAGAAAACGACTGTTCAGAGTGAAGATATCTTAGTTTCTATGGATTCAGAATGAAGAAAACGACTGTTCAGAGTGAAGATATCTTAGTTTCTATGGATTCAGAATGAAGAAAACGACTGTTCAGAGTGAAGATATCTTAGTTTCTAAGGATTCAGAATGAAGAAAACGACTGTTCAGAGTGAAGATATCTTAGTTTCTAGGATTCAGAATGAAGAAAACGACTGTTCAGAGTGAAGATATCTTAGTTTCTAAGGATTCAGAATGAAGAAAACGACTGTTCAGAGTGAAGATATCTTAGTTTCTAAGGATTCAGAATGAAGAAAACGACTGTTCAGAGTGAAGATATCTTAGTTTCTAAGGATTCAGAATGAAGAAAACGACTGTTCAGAGTGAAGATATCTTAGTTTCTAAGGATTCAGAATGAAGAAAACGACTGTTCAGAGTGAAGATATCTTAGTTTCTACGGATTCAGAATGAAGAAAACGACTGTTCAGAGTGAAGATATCTTAGTTTCTAAGGATTCAGAATGAAGAAAACGACTGTTCAGAGTGAAGATATCTTAGTTTCTACGGATTCAGAATGAAGAAAACGACTGTTCAGAGTGAAGATATCTTAGTTTCTAAGGATTCAGAATGAAGAAAACGACTGTTCAGAGTGAAGATATCTTAGTTTCTAAGGATTCAGAATGAAGAAAACGACTGTTCAGAGTGAAGATATCTTAGTTTCTATGGATTCAGAATGAAGAAAACGACTGTTCAGAGTGAAGATATCTTAGTTTCTAAGGATTCAGAATGAAGAAAACGACTGTTCAGAGTGAAGATATCTTAGTTTCTAAGGATTCAGAATGAAGAAAACGACTGTTCAGAGTGAAGATATCTTAGTTTCTAAGGATTCAGAATGAAGAAAACGACTGTTCAGAGTGAAGATATCTTAGTTTCTATGGATTCAGAATGAAGAAAACGACTGTTCAGAGTGAAGATATCTTAGTTTCTATGGATTCAGAATGAAGAAAACGACTGTTCAGAGTGAAGATATCTTAGTTTCTAAGGATTCAGAATGAAGAAAACGACTGTTCAGAGTGAAGATATCTTAGTTTCTAAGGATTCAGAATGAAGAAAACGACTGTTCAGAGTGAAGATATCTTAGTTTCTACGGATTCAGAATGAAGAAAACGACTGTTCAGAGTGAAGATATCTTAGTTTCTAAGGATTCAGAATGAAGAAAACGACTGTTCAGAGTGAAGATATCTTAGTTTCTACGGATTCAGAATGAAGAAAACGACTGTTCAGAGTGAAGATATCTTAGTTTCTATGGATTCAGAATGAAGAAAACGACTGTTCAGAGTGAAGATATCTTAGTTTCTAAGGATTCAGAATGAAGAAAACGACTGTTCAGAGTGAAGATATCTTAGTTTCTAAGGATTCAGAATGAAGAAAACGACTGTTCAGAGTGAAGATATCTTAGTTTCTAAGGATTCAGAATGAAGAAAACGACTGTTCAGAGTGAAGATATCTTAGTTTCTAAGGATTCAGAATGAAGAAAACGACTGTTCAGAGTGAAGATATCTTAGTTTCTACGGATTCAGAATGAAGAAAACGACTGTTCAGAGTGAAGATATCTTAGTTTCTAAGGATTCAGAATGAAGAAAACGACTGTTCAGAGTGAAGATATCTTAGTTTCTACGGATTCAGAATGAAGAAAACGACTGTTCAGAGTGAAGATATCTTAGTTTCTAAGGATTCAGAATGAAGAAAACGACTGTTCAGAGTGAAGATATCTTAGTTTCTAAGGATTCAGAATGAAGAAAACGACTGTTCAGAGTGAAGATATCTTAGTTTCTAAGGATTCAGAATGAAGAAAACGACTGTTCAGAGTGAAGATATCTTAGTTTCTACGGATTCAGAATGAAGAAAACGACTGTTCAGAGTGAAGATATCTTAGTTTCTAAGGATTCAGAATGAAGAAAACGACTGTTCAGAGTGAAGATATCTTAGTTTCTAAGGATTCAGAATGAAGAAAACGACTGTTCAGAGTGAAGATATCTTAGTTTCTAAGGATTCAGAATGAAGAAAACGACTGTTCAGAGTGAAGATATCTTAGTTTCTACGGATTCAGAATGAAGAAAACGACTGTTCAGAGTGAAGATATCTTAGTTTCTAAGGATTCAGAATGAAGAAAACGACTGTTCAGAGTGAAGATATCTTAGTTTCTAAGGATTCAGAATGAAGAAAACGACTGTTCAGAGTGAAGATATCTTAGTTTCTAAGGATTCAGAATGAAGAAAACGACTGTTCAGAGTGAAGATATCTTAGTTTCTAAGGATTCAGAATGAAGAAAACGACTGTTCAGAGTGAAGATATCTTAGTTTCTAAGGATTCAGAATGAAGAAAACGACTGTTCAGAGTGAAGATATCTTAGTTTCTAAGGATTCAGAATGAAGAAAACGACTGTTCAGAGTGAAGATATCTTAGTTTCTACGGATTCAGAATGAAGAAAACGACTGTTCAGAGTGAAGATATCTTAGTTTCTACGGATTCAGAATGAAGAAAACGACTGTTCAGAGTGAAGATATCTTAGTTTCTAAGGATTCAGAATGAAGAAAACGACTGTTCAGAGTGAAGATATCTTAGTTTCTACGGATTCAGAATGAAGAAAACGACTGTTCAGAGTGAAGATATCTTAGTTTCTAAGGATTCAGAATGAAGAAAACGACTGTTCAGAGTGAAGATATCTTAGTTTCTAAGGATTCAGAATGAAGAAAACGACTGTTCAGAGTGAAGATATCTTAGTTTCTACGGATTCAGAATGAAGAAAACGACTGTTCAGAGTGAAGATATCTTAGTTTCTAAGGATTCAGAATGAAGAAAACGACTGTTCAGAGTGAAGATATCTTAGTTTCTAAGGATTCAGAATGAAGAAAACGACTGTTCAGAGTGAAGATATCTTAGTTTCTAAGGATTCAGAATGAAGAAAACGACTGTTCAGAGTGAAGATATCTTAGTTTCTACGGATTCAGAATGAAGAAAACGACTGTTCAGAGTGAAGATATCTTAGTTTCTAAGGATTCAGAATGAAGAAAACGACTGTTCAGAGTGAAGATATCTTAGTTTCTACGGATTCAGAATGAAGAAAACGACTGTTCAGAGTGAAGATATCTTAGTTTCTAAGGATTCAGAATGAAGAAAACGACTGTTCAGAGTGAAGATATCTTAGTTTCTAAGGATTCAGAATGAAGAAAACGACTGTTCAGAGTGAAGATATCTTAGTTTCTAAGGATTCAGAATGAAGAAAACGACTGTTCAGAGTGAAGATATCTTAGTTTCTAAGGATTCAGAATGAAGAAAACGACTGTTCAGAGTGAAGATATCTTAGTTTCTAGGATTCAGAATGAAGAAAACGACTGTTCAGAGTGAAGATATCTTAGTTTCTACGGATTCAGAATGAAGAAAACGACTGTTCAGAGTGAAGATATCTTAGTTTCTATGGATTCAGAATGAAGAAAACGACTGTTCAGAGTGAAGATATCTTAGTTTCTAAGGATTCAGAATGAAGAAAACGACTGTTCAGAGTGAAGATATCTTAGTTTCTACGGATTCAGAATGAAGAAAACGACTGTTCAGAGTGAAGATATCTTAGTTTCTAAGGATTCAGAATGAAGAAAACGACTGTTCAGAGTGAAGATATCTTAGTTTCTAAGGATTCAGAATGAAGAAAACGACTGTTCAGAGTGAAGATATCTTAGTTTCTAAGGATT
Source organism: Anopheles arabiensis (assembly GCF_016920715.1). Classification (NCBI taxonomy): domain Eukaryota; kingdom Metazoa; phylum Arthropoda; class Insecta; order Diptera; family Culicidae; genus Anopheles; species Anopheles arabiensis. The sequence goes on from NW_024412130.1 coordinate 75,469, forward strand.
CAGAATGAAGAAAACGACTGTTCAGAGTGAAGATATCTTAGTTTCTAAGGATTCAGAATGAAGAAAACGACTGTTCAGAGTGAAGATATCTTAGTTTCTAAGGATTCAGAATGAAGAAAACGACTGTTCAGAGTGAAGATATCTTAGTTTCTAAGGATTCAGAATGAAGAAAACGACTGTTCAGAGTGAAGATATCTTAGTTTCTACGGATTCAGAATGAAGAAAACGACTGTTCAGAGTGAAGATATCTTAGTTTCTAAGGATTCAGAATGAAGAAAACGACTGTTCAGAGTGAAGATATCTTAGTTTCTAAGGATTCAGAATGAAGAAAACGACTGTTCAGAGTGAAGATATCTTAGTTTCTAAGGATTCAGAATGAAGAAAACGACTGTTCAGAGTGAAGATATCTTAGTTTCTGGATTCAGAATGAAGAAAACGACTGTTCAGAGTGAAGATATCTTAGTTTCTAAGGATTCAGAATGAAGAAAACGACTGTTCAGAGTGAAGATATCTTAGTTTCTAAGGATTCAGAATGAAGAAAACGACTGTTCAGAGTGAAGATATCTTAGTTTCTAAGGATTCAGAATGAAGAAAACGACTGTTCAGAGTGAAGATATCTTAGTTTCTAAGGATTCAGAATGAAGAAAACGACTGTTCAGAGTGAAGATATCTTAGTTTCTAAGGATTCAGAATGAAGAAAACGACTGTTCAGAGTGAAGATATCTTAGTTTCTACGGATTCAGAATGAAGAAAACGACTGTTCAGAGTGAAGATATCTTAGTTTCTAAGGATTCAGAATGAAGAAAACGACTGTTCAGAGTGAAGATATCTTAGTTTCTAAGGATTCAGAATGAAGAAAACGACTGTTCAGAGTGAAGATATCTTAGTTTCTAGGATTCAGAATGAAGAAAACGACTGTTCAGAGTGAAGATATCTTAGTTTCTAAGGATTCAGAATGAAGAAAACGACTGTTCAGAGTGAAGATATCTTAGTTTCTACGGATTCAGAATGAAGAAAACGACTGTTCAGAGTGAAGATATCTTAGTTTCTAAGGATTCAGAATGAAGAAAACGACTGTTCAGAGTGAAGATATCTTAGTTTCTAAGGATTCAGAATGAAGAAAACGACTGTTCAGAGTGAAGATATCTTAGTTTCTAAGGATTCAGAATGAAGAAAACGACTGTTCAGAGTGAAGATATCTTAGTTTCTACGGATTCAGAATGAAGAAAACGACTGTTCAGAGTGAAGATATCTTAGTTTCTAAGGATTCAGAATGAAGAAAACGACTGTTCAGAGTGAAGATATCTTAGTTTCTAAGGATTCAGAATGAAGAAAACGACTGTTCAGAGTGAAGATATCTTAGTTTCTAAGGATTCAGAATGAAGAAAACGACTGTTCAGAGTGAAGATATCTTAGTTTCTACGGATTCAGAATGAAGAAAACGACTGTTCAGAGTGAAGATATCTTAGTTTCTAAGGATTCAGAATGAAGAAAACGACTGTTCAGAGTGAAGATATCTTAGTTTCTAAGGATTCAGAATGAAGAAAACGACTGTTCAGAGTGAAGATATCTTAGTTTCTAAGGATTCAGAATGAAGAAAACGACTGTTCAGAGTGAAGATATCTTAGTTTCTAAGGATTCAGAATGAAGAAAACGACTGTTCAGAGTGAAGATATCTTAGTTTCTAAGGATTCAGAATGAAGAAAACGACTGTTCAGAGTGAAGATATCTTAGTTTCTAAGGATTCAGAATGAAGAAAACGACTGTTCAGAGTGAAGATATCTTAGTTTCTAAGGATTCAGAATGAAGAAAACGACTGTTCAGAGTGAAGATATCTTAGTTTCTAAGGATTCAGAATGAAGAAAACGACTGTTCAGAGTGAAGATATCTTAGTTTCTAAGGATTCAGAATGAAGAAAACGACTGTTCAGAGTGAAGATATCTTAGTTTCTAAGGATTCAGAATGAAGAAAACGACTGTTCAGAGTGAAGATATCTTAGTTTCTAGGATTCAGAATGAAGAAAACGACTGTTCAGAGTGAAGATATCTTAGTTTCTAAGGATTCAGAATGAAGAAAACGACTGTTCAGAGTGAAGATATCTTAGTTTCTAGGATTCAGAATGAAGAAAACGACTGTTCAGAGTGAAGATATCTTAGTTTCTAAGGATTCAGAATGAAGAAAACGACTGTTCAGAGTGAAGATATCTTAGTTTCTAAGGATTCAGAATGAAGAAAACGACTGTTCAGAGTGAAGATATCTTAGTTTCTAGGATTCAGAATGAAGAAAACGACTGTTCAGAGTGAAGATATCTTAGTTTCTAAGGATTCAGAATGAAGAAAACGACTGTTCAGAGTGAAGATATCTTAGTTTCTAAGGATTCAGAATGAAGAAAACGACTGTTCAGAGTGAAGATATCTTAGTTTCTAGGATTCAGAATGAAGAAAACGACTGTTCAGAGTGAAGATATCTTAGTTTCTAAGGATTCAGAATGAAGAAAACGACTGTTCAGAGTGAAGATATCTTAGTTTCTAAGGATTCAGAATGAAGAAAACGACTGTTCAGAGTGAAGATATCTTAGTTTCTAAGGATTCAGAATGAAGAAAACGACTGTTCAGAGTGAAGATATCTTAGTTTCTAAGGATTCAGAATGAAGAAAACGACTGTTCAGAGTGAAGATATCTTAGTTTCTAAGGATTCAGAATGAAGAAAACGACTGTTCAGAGTGAAGATATCTTAGTTTCTATGGATTCAGAATGAAGAAAACGACTGTTCAGAGTGAAGATATCTTAGTTTCTAAGGATTCAGAATGAAGAAAACGACTGTTCAGAGTGAAGATATCTTAGTTTCTACGGATTCAGAATGAAGAAAACGACTGTTCAGAGTGAAGATATCTTAGTTTCTACGGATTCAGAATGAAGAAAACGACTGTTCAGAGTGAAGATATCTTAGTTTCTAAGGATTCAGAATGAAGAAAACGACTGTTCAGAGTGAAGATATCTTAGTTTCTAAGGATTCAGAATGAAGAAAACGACTGTTCAGAGTGAAGATATCTTAGTTTCTAAGGATTCAGAATGAAGAAAACGACTGTTCAGAGTGAAGATATCTTAGTTTCTAAGGATTCAGAATGAAGAAAACGACTGTTCAGAGTGAAGATATCTTAGTTTCTAAGGATTCAGAATGAAGAAAACGACTGTTCAGAGTGAAGATATCTTAGTTTCTAAGGATTCAGAATGAAGAAAACGACTGTTCAGAGTGAAGATATCTTAGTTTCTAAGGATTCAGAATGAAGAAAACGACTGTTCAGAGTGAAGATATCTTAGTTTCTAAGGATTCAGAATGAAGAAAACGACTGTTCAGAGTGAAGATATCTTAGTTTCTAAGGATTCAGAATGAAGAAAACGACTGTTCAGAGTGAAGATATCTTAGTTTCTAAGGATTCAGAATGAAGAAAACGACTGTTCAGAGTGAAGATATCTTAGTTTCTAAGGATTCAGAATGAAGAAAACGACTGTTCAGAGTGAAGATATCTTAGTTTCTACGGATTCAGAATGAAGAAAACGACTGTTCAGAGTGAAGATATCTTAGTTTCTAAGGATTCAGAATGAAGAAAACGACTGTTCAGAGTGAAGATATCTTAGTTTCTAAGGATTCAGAATGAAGAAAACGACTGTTCAGAGTGAAGATATCTTAGTTTCTAAGGATTCAGAATGAAGAAAACGACTGTTCAGAGTGAAGATATCTTAGTTTCTAAGGATTCAGAATGAAGAAAACGACTGTTCAGAGTGAAGATATCTTAGTTTCTAGGATTCAGAATGAAGAAAACGACTGTTCAGAGTGAAGATATCTTAGTTTCTAAGGATTCAGAATGAAGAAAACGACTGTTCAGAGTGAAGATATCTTAGTTTCTAAGGATTCAGAATGAAGAAAACGACTGTTCAGAGTGAAGATATCTTAGTTTCTAAGGATTCAGAATGAAGAAAACGACTGTTCAGAGTGAAGATATCTTAGTTTCTAGGATTCAGAATGAAGAAAACGACTGTTCAGAGTGAAGATATCTTAGTTTCTAAGGATTCAGAATGAAGAAAACGACTGTTCAGAGTGAAGATATCTTAGTTTCTAAGGATTCAGAATGAAGAAAACGACTGTTCAGAGTGAAGATATCTTAGTTTCTAAGGATTCAGAATGAAGAAAACGACTGTTCAGAGTGAAGATATCTTAGTTTCTAAGGATTCAGAATGAAGAAAACGACTGTTCAGAGTGAAGATATCTTAGTTTCTACGGATTCAGAATGAAGAAAACGACTGTTCAGAGTGAAGATATCTTAGTTTCTAAGGATTCAGAATGAAGAAAACGACTGTTCAGAGTGAAGATATCTTAGTTTCTAAGGATTCAGAATGAAGAAAACGACTGTTCAGAGTGAAGATATCTTAGTTTCTAAGGATTCAGAATGAAGAAAACGACTGTTCAGAGTGAAGATATCTTAGTTTCTAGGATTCAGAATGAAGAAAACGACTGTTCAGAGTGAAGATATCTTAGTTTCTAAGGATTCAGAATGAAGAAAACGACTGTTCAGAGTGAAGATATCTTAGTTTCTAAGGATTCAGAATGAAGAAAACGACTGTTCAGAGTGAAGATATCTTAGTTTCTAGGATTCAGAATGAAGAAAACGACTGTTCAGAGTGAAGATATCTTAGTTTCTAAGGATTCAGAATGAAGAAAACGACTGTTCAGAGTGAAGATATCTTAGTTTCTAGGATTCAGAATGAAGAAAACGACTGTTCAGAGTGAAGATATCTTAGTTTCTAAGGATTCAGAATGAAGAAAACGACTGTTCAGAGTGAAGATATCTTAGTTTCTAGGATTCAGAATGAAGAAAACGACTGTTCAGAGTGAAGATATCTTAGTTTCTAAGGATTCAGAATGAAGAAAACGACTGTTCAGAGTGAAGATATCTTAGTTTCTAGGATTCAGAATGAAGAAAACGACTGTTCAGAGTGAAGATATCTTAGTTTCTAGGATTCAGAATGAAGAAAACGACTGTTCAGAGTGAAGATATCTTAGTTTCTAAGGATTCAGAATGAAGAAAACGACTGTTCAGAGTGAAGATATCTTAGTTTCTAAGGATTCAGAATGAAGAAAACGACTGTTCAGAGTGAAGATATCTTAGTTTCTAAGGATTCAGAATGAAGAAAACGACTGTTCAGAGTGAAGATATCTTAGTTTCTAAGGATTCAGAATGAAGAAAACGACTGTTCAGAGTGAAGATATCTTAGTTTCTAAGGATTCAGAATGAAGAAAACGACTGTTCAGAGTGAAGATATCTTAGTTTCTAAGGATTCAGAATGAAGAAAACGACTGTTCAGAGTGAAGATATCTTAGTTTCTACGGATTCAGAATGAAGAAAACGACTGTTCAGAGTGAAGATATCTTAGTTTCTAAGGATTCAGAATGAAGAAAACGACTGTTCAGAGTGAAGATATCTTAGTTTCTAAGGATTCAGAATGAAGAAAACGACTGTTCAGAGTGAAGATATCTTAGTTTCTAAGGATTCAGAATGAAGAAAACGACTGTTCAGAGTGAAGATATCTTAGTTTCTAGGATTCAGAATGAAGAAAACGACTGTTCAGAGTGAAGATATCTTAGTTTCTATGGATTCAGAATGAAGAAAACGACTGTTCAGAGTGAAGATATCTTAGTTTCTAAGGATTCAGAATGAAGAAAACGACTGTTCAGAGTGAAGATATCTTAGTTTCTAAGGATTCAGAATGAAGAAAACGACTGTTCAGAGTGAAGATATCTTAGTTTCTAAGGATTCAGAATGAAGAAAACGACTGTTCAGAGTGAAGATATCTTAGTTTCTAAGGATTCAGAATGAAGAAAACGACTGTTCAGAGTGAAGATATCTTAGTTTCTAAGGATTCAGAATGAAGAAAACGACTGTTCAGAGTGAAGATATCTTAGTTTCTAGGATTCAGAATGAAGAAAACGACTGTTCAGAGTGAAGATATCTTAGTTTCTAAGGATTCAGAATGAAGAAAACGACTGTTCAGAGTGAAGATATCTTAGTTTCTAGGATTCAGAATGAAGAAAACGACTGTTCAGAGTGAAGATATCTTAGTTTCTATGGATTCAGAATGAAGAAAACGACTGTTCAGAGTGAAGATATCTTAGTTTCTATGGATTCAGAATGAAGAAAACGACTGTTCAGAGTGAAGATATCTTAGTTTCTAAGGATTCAGAATGAAGAAAACGACTGTTCAGAGTGAAGATATCTTAGTTTCTACGGATTCAGAATGAAGAAAACGACTGTTCAGAGTGAAGATATCTTAGTTTCTAAGGATTCAGAATGAAGAAAACGACTGTTCAGAGTGAAGATATCTTAGTTTCTACGGATTCAGAATGAAGAAAACGACTGTTCAGAGTGAAGATATCTTAGTTTCTAAGGATTCAGAATGAAGAAAACGACTGTTCAGAGTGAAGATATCTTAGTTTCTAAGGATTCAGAATGAAGAAAACGACTGTTCAGAGTGAAGATATCTTAGTTTCTAAGGATTCAGAATGAAGAAAACGACTGTTCAGAGTGAAGATATCTTAGTTTCTAAGGATTCAGAATGAAGAAAACGACTGTTCAGAGTGAAGATATCTTAGTTTCTAAGGATTCAGAATGAAGAAAACGACTGTTCAGAGTGAAGATATCTTAGTTTCTAAGGATTCAGAATGAAGAAAACGACTGTTCAGAGTGAAGATATCTTAGTTTCTAAGGATTCAGAATGAAGAAAACGACTGTTCAGAGTGAAGATATCTTAGTTTCTAAGGATTCAGAATGAAGAAAACGACTGTTCAGAGTGAAGATATCTTAGTTTCTAAGGATTCAGAATGAAGAAAACGACTGTTCAGAGTGAAGATATCTTAGTTTCTATGGATTCAGAATGAAGAAAACGACTGTTCAGAGTGAAGATATCTTAGTTTCTAAGGATTCAGAATGAAGAAAACGACTGTTCAGAGTGAAGATATCTTAGTTTCTAAGGATTCAGAATGAAGAAAACGACTGTTCAGAGTGAAGATATCTTAGTTTCTAAGGATTCAGAATGAAGAAAACGACTGTTCAGAGTGAAGATATCTTAGTTTCTAAGGATTCAGAATGAAGAAAACGACTGTTCAGAGTGAAGATATCTTAGTTTCTAAGGATTCAGAATGAAGAAAACGACTGTTCAGAGTGAAGATATCTTAGTTTCTAAGGATTCAGAATGAAGAAAACGACTGTTCAGAGTGAAGATATCTTAGTTTCTAAGGATTCAGAATGAAGAAAACGACTGTTCAGAGTGAAGATATCTTAGTTTCTAAGGATTCAGAATGAAGAAAACGACTGTTCAGAGTGAAGATATCTTAGTTTCTAAGGATTCAGAATGAAGAAAACGACTGTTCAGAGTGAAGATATCTTAGTTTCTAAGGATTCAGAATGAAGAAAACGACTGTTCAGAGTGAAGATATCTTAGTTTCTAAGGATTCAGAATGAAGAAAACGACTGTTCAGAGTGAAGATATCTTAGTTTCTAAGGATTCAGAATGAAGAAAACGACTGTTCAGAGTGAAGATATCTTAGTTTCTAAGGATTCAGAATGAAGAAAACGACTGTTCAGAGTGAAGATATCTTAGTTTCTAAGGATTCAGAATGAAGAAAACGACTGTTCAGAGTGAAGATATCTTAGTTTCTAGGATTCAGAATGAAGAAAACGACTGTTCAGAGTGAAGATATCTTAGTTTCTAAGGATTCAGAATGAAGAAAACGACTGTTCAGAGTGAAGATATCTTAGTTTCTAAGGATTCAGAATGAAGAAAACGACTGTTCAGAGTGAAGATATCTTAGTTTCTAAGGATTCAGAATGAAGAAAACGACTGTTCAGAGTGAAGATATCTTAGTTTCTAAGGATTCAGAATGAAGAAAACGACTGTTCAGAGTGAAGATATCTTAGTTTCTAAGGATTCAGAATGAAGAAAACGACTGTTCAGAGTGAAGATATCTTAGTTTCTAAGGATTCAGAATGAAGAAAACGACTGTTCAGAGTGAAGATATCTTAGTTTCTATGGATTCAGAATGAAGAAAACGACTGTTCAGAGTGAAGATATCTTAGTTTCTATGGATTCAGAATGAAGAAAACGACTGTTCAGAGTGAAGATATCTTAGTTTCTACGGATTCAGAATGAAGAAAACGACTGTTCAGAGTGAAGATATCTTAGTTTCTAAGGATTCAGAATGAAGAAAACGACTGTTCAGAGTGAAGATATCTTAGTTTCTAAGGATTCAGAATGAAGAAAACGACTGTTCAGAGTGAAGATATCTTAGTTTCTAAGGATTCAGAATGAAGAAAACGACTGTTCAGAGTGAAGATATCTTAGTTTCTAAGGATTCAGAATGAAGAAAACGACTGTTCAGAGTGAAGATATCTTAGTTTCTAAGGATTCAGAATGAAGAAAACGACTGTTCAGAGTGAAGATATCTTAGTTTCTAAGGATTCAGAATGAAGAAAACGACTGTTCAGAGTGAAGATATCTTAGTTTCTAAGGATTCAGAATGAAGAAAACGACTGTTCAGAGTGAAGATATCTTAGTTTCTAAGGATTCAGAATGAAGAAAACGACTGTTCAGAGTGAAGATATCTTAGTTTCTAGGATTCAGAATGAAGAAAACGACTGTTCAGAGTGAAGATATCTTAGTTTCTAAGGATTCAGAATGAAGAAAACGACTGTTCAGAGTGAAGATATCTTAGTTTCTAGGATTCAGAATGAAGAAAACGACTGTTCAGAGTGAAGATATCTTAGTTTCTAAGGATTCAGAATGAAGAAAACGACTGTTCAGAGTGAAGATATCTTAGTTTCTAAGGATTCAGAATGAAGAAAACGACTGTTCAGAGTGAAGATATCTTAGTTTCTAAGGATTCAGAATGAAGAAAACGACTGTTCAGAGTGAAGATATCTTAGTTTCTAAGGATTCAGAATGAAGAAAACGACTGTTCAGAGTGAAGATATCTTAGTTTCTAAGGATTCAGAATGAAGAAAACGACTGTTCAGAGTGAAGATATCTTAGTTTCTAAGGATTCAGAATGAAGAAAACGACTGTTCAGAGTGAAGATATCTTAGTTTCTAAGGATTCAGAATGAAGAAAACGACTGTTCAGAGTGAAGATATCTTAGTTTCTAAGGATTCAGAATGAAGAAAACGACTGTTCAGAGTGAAGATATCTTAGTTTCTAAGGATTCAGAATGAAGAAAACGACTGTTCAGAGTGAAGATATCTTAGTTTCTAAGGATTCAGAATGAAGAAAACGACTGTTCAGAGTGAAGATATCTTAGTTTCTAAGGATTCAGAATGAAGAAAACGACTGTTCAGAGTGAAGATATCTTAGTTTCTAAGGATTCAGAATGAAGAAAACGACTGTTCAGAGTGAAGATATCTTAGTTTCTAAGGATTCAGAATGAAGAAAACGACTGTTCAGAGTGAAGATATCTTAGTTTCTAAGGATTCAGAATGAAGAAAACGACTGTTCAGAGTGAAGATATCTTAGTTTCTAAGGATTCAGAATGAAGAAAACGACTGTTCAGAGTGAAGATATCTTAGTTTCTAAGGATTCAGAATGAAGAAAACGACTGTTCAGAGTGAAGATATCTTAGTTTCTAAGGATTCAGAATGAAGAAAACGACTGTTCAGAGTGAAGATATCTTAGTTTCTAAGGATTCAGAATGAAGAAAACGACTGTTCAGAGTGAAGATATCTTAGTTTCTAAGGATTCAGAATGAAGAAAACGACTGTTCAGAGTGAAGATATCTTAGTTTCTAAGGATTCAGAATGAAGAAAACGACTGTTCAGAGTGAAGATATCTTAGTTTCTAAGGATTCAGAATGAAGAAAACGACTGTTCAGAGTGAAGATATCTTAGTTTCTAGGATTCAGAATGAAGAAAACGACTGTTCAGAGTGAAGATATCTTAGTTTCTAAGGATTCAGAATGAAGAAAACGACTGTTCAGAGTGAAGATATCTTAGTTTCTAAGGATTCAGAATGAAGAAAACGACTGTTCAGAGTGAAGATATCTTAGTTTCTAAGGATTCAGAATGAAGAAAACGACTGTTCAGAGTGAAGATATCTTAGTTTCTAAGGATTCAGAATGAAGAAAACGACTGTTCAGAGTGAAGATATCTTAGTTTCTAAGGATTCAGAATGAAGAAAACGACTGTTCAGAGTGAAGATATCTTAGTTTCTAAGGATTCAGAATGAAGAAAACGACTGTTCAGAGTGAAGATATCTTAGTTTCTAAGGATTCAGAATGAAGAAAACGACTGTTCAGAGTGAAGATATCTTAGTTTCTAAGGATTCAGAATGAAGAAAACGACTGTTCAGAGTGAAGATATCTTAGTTTCTAGGATTCAGAATGAAGAAAACGACTGTTCAGAGTGAAGATATCTTAGTTTCTATGGATTCAGAATGAAGAAAACGACTGTTCAGAGTGAAGATATCTTAGTTTCTAAGGATTCAGAATGAAGAAAACGACTGTTCAGAGTGAAGATATCTTAGTTTCTACGGATTCAGAATGAAGAAAACGACTGTTCAGAGTGAAGATATCTTAGTTTCTAGGATTCAGAATGAAGAAAACGACTGTTCAGAGTGAAGATATCTTAGTTTCTAGGATTCAGAATGAAGAAAACGACTGTTCAGAGTGAAGATATCTTAGTTTCTAAGGATTCAGAATGAAGAAAACGACTGTTCAGAGTGAAGATATCTTAGTTTCTAAGGATTCAGAATGAAGAAAACGACTGTTCAGAGTGAAGATATCTTAGTTTCTATGGATTCAGAATGAAGAAAACGACTGTTCAGAGTGAAGATATCTTAGTTTCTACGGATTCAGAATGAAGAAAACGACTGTTCAGAGTGAAGATATCTTAGTTTCTAAGGATTCAGAATGAAGAAAACGACTGTTCAGAGTGAAGATATCTTAGTTTCTAAGGATTCAGAATGAAGAAAACGACTGTTCAGAGTGAAGATATCTTAGTTTCTATGGATTCAGAATGAAGAAAACGACTGTTCAGAGTGAAGATATCTTAGTTTCTAAGGATTCAGAATGAAGAAAACGACTGTTCAGAGTGAAGATATCTTAGTTTCTAAGGATTCAGAATGAAGAAAACGACTGTTCAGAGTGAAGATATCTTAGTTTCTAAGGATTCAGAATGAAGAAAACGACTGTTCAGAGTGAAGATATCTTAGTTTCTAAGGATTCAGAATGAAGAAAACGACTGTTCAGAGTGAAGATATCTTAGTTTCTAAGGATTCAGAATGAAGAAAACGACTGTTCAGAGTGAAGATATCTTAGTTTCTACGGATTCAGAATGAAGAAAACGACTGTTCAGAGTGAAGATATCTTAGTTTCTAAGGATTCAGAATGAAGAAAACGACTGTTCAGAGTGAAGATATCTTAGTTTCTATGGATTCAGAATGAAGAAAACGACTGTTCAGAGTGAAGATATCTTAGTTTCTAGGATTCAGAATGAAGAAAACGACTGTTCAGAGTGAAGATATCTTAGTTTCTAAGGATTCAGAATGAAGAAAACGACTGTTCAGAGTGAAGATATCTTAGTTTCTACGGATTCAGAATGAAGAAAACGACTGTTCAGAGTGAAGATATCTTAGTTTCTAGGATTCAGAATGAAGAAAACGACTGTTCAGAGTGAAGATATCTTAGTTTCTAAGGATTCAGAATGAAGAAAACGACTGTTCAGAGTGAAGATATCTTAGTTTCTAAGGATTCAGAATGAAGAAAACGACTGTTCAGAGTGAAGATATCTTAGTTTCTAGGATTCAGAATGAAGAAAACGACTGTTCAGAGTGAAGATATCTTAGTTTCTAAGGATTCAGAATGAAGAAAACGACTGTTCAGAGTGAAGATATCTTAGTTTCTAGGATTCAGAATGAAGAAAACGACTGTTCAGAGTGAAGATATCTTAGTTTCTAAGGATTCAGAATGAAGAAAACGACTGTTCAGAGTGAAGATATCTTAGTTTCTAAGGATTCAGAATGAAGAAAACGACTGTTCAGAGTGAAGATATCTTAGTTTCTAGGATTCAGAATGAAGAAAACGACTGTTCAGAGTGAAGATATCTTAGTTTCTAAGGATTCAGAATGAAGAAAACGACTGTTCAGAGTGAAGATATCTTAGTTTCTATGGATTCAGAATGAAGAAAACGACTGTTCAGAGTGAAGATATCTTAGTTTCTAAGGATTCAGAATGAAGAAAACGACTGTTCAGAGTGAAGATATCTTAGTTTCTACGGATTCAGAATGAAGAAAACGACTGTTCAGAGTGAAGATATCTTAGTTTCTACGGATTCAGAATGAAGAAAACGACTGTTCAGAGTGAAGATATCTTAGTTTCTAAGGATTCAGAATGAAGAAAACGACTGTTCAGAGTGAAGATATCTTAGTTTCTACGGATTCAGAATGAAGAAAACGACTGTTCAGAGTGAAGATATCTTAGTTTCTATGGATTCAGAATGAAGAAAACGACTGTTCAGAGTGAAGATATCTTAGTTTCTACGGATTCAGAATGAAGAAAACGACTGTTCAGAGTGAAGATATCTTAGTTTCTAAGGATTCAGAATGAAGAAAACGACTGTTCAGAGTGAAGATATCTTAGTTTCTAAGGATTCAGAATGAAGAAAACGACTGTTCAGAGTGAAGATATCTTAGTTTCTAAGGATTCAGAATGAAGAAAACGACTGTTCAGAGTGAAGATATCTTAGTTTCTAAGGATTCAGAATGAAGAAAACGACTGTTCAGAGTGAAGATATCTTAGTTTCGGATTCAGAATGAAGAAAACGACTGTTCAGAGTGAAGATATCTTAGTTTCTAAGGATTCAGAATGAAGAAAACGACTGTTCAGAGTGAAGATATCTTAGTTTCTAAGGATTCAGAATGAAGAAAACGACTGTTCAGAGTGAAGATATCTTAGTTTCTAGGATTCAGAATGAAGAAAACGACTGTTCAGAGTGAAGATATCTTAGTTTCGGATTCAGAATGAAGAAAACGACTGTTCAGAGTGAAGATATCTTAGTTTCTAAGGATTCAGAATGAAGAAAACGACTGTTCAGAGTGAAGATATCTTAGTTTCTACGGATTCAGAATGAAGAAAACGACTGTTCAGAGTGAAGATATCTTAGTTTCTAAGGATTCAGAATGAAGAAAACGACTGTTCAGAGTGAAGATATCTTAGTTTCTAAGGATTCAGAATGAAGAAAACGACTGTTCAGAGTGAAGATATCTTAGTTTCTATGGATTCAGAATGAAGAAAACGACTGTTCAGAGTGAAGATATCTTAGTTTCTATGGATTCAGAATGAAGAAAACGACTGTTCAGAGTGAAGATATCTTAGTTTCTAAGGATTCAGAATGAAGAAAACGACTGTTCAGAGTGAAGATATCTTAGTTTCTGGATTCAGAATGAAGAAAACGACTGTTCAGAGTGAAGATATCTTAGTTTCTAAGGATTCAGAATGAAGAAAACGACTGTTCAGAGTGAAGATATCTTAGTTTCTAAGGATTCAGAATGAAGAAAACGACTGTTCAGAGTGAAGATATCTTAGTTTCTAAGGATTCAGAATGAAGAAAACGACTGTTCAGAGTGAAGATATCTTAGTTTCTACGGATTCAGAATGAAGAAAACGACTGTTCAGAGTGAAGATATCTTAGTTTCTAAGGATTCAGAATGAAGAAAACGACTGTTCAGAGTGAAGATATCTTAGTTTCTAAGGATTCAGAATGAAGAAAACGACTGTTCAGAGTGAAGATATCTTAGTTTCTAGGATTCAGAATGAAGAAAACGACTGTTCAGAGTGAAGATATCTTAGTTTCTAAGGATTCAGAATGAAGAAAACGACTGTTCAGAGTGAAGATATCTTAGTTTCTAAGGATTCAGAATGAAGAAAACGACTGTTCAGAGTGAAGATATCTTAGTTTCTACGGATTCAGAATGAAGAAAACGACTGTTCAGAGTGAAGATATCTTAGTTTCTACGGATTCAGAATAAAGTAAACGACTGTTCAGAGTGAAGATATCTTAGTTTCTAAGGATTCAGAAGAAAGAAAACGACTGTTCAGAGTGAAGATATCTTAGTTTCTACGGATTCAGAAGAAGAAAACGACTTTTTCAGAGTGAAGATATCTTAGTTTCTAAGGATTCAGAATGAATAAAACGACTGTTCAGAGTGAAGATATCTTAGTTTCTAAGGATTCAGAATAAAGTAAACGACTGTTCAGAGTGAAGATATCTTAGTTTCTAAGGATTCAGAAGAAGAAAACGACTGTTCAGAGTGAAGATATCTTAGTTTCTAAGGATTCAGAATGAAGAAAACGACTGTTCAGAGTGAAGATATTTTAGTTTCTACGGATTCAGAATGAAGAAAACGACTGTTCAGAGTGAAGATATCTTAGTTTCTTTGGATTCAGAATGAAGAAAACGACTGTTCAGAGTGAAGATATCTTAGTTTCTACGGATTCAGAATGAAGAAAACGACTGTTCAGAGTGAAGATATCTTAGTTTCTAAGGATTCAGAATGAGAAGACGACTGTTCAGAGTGAAGATATTTTAGTTTCTACGGATTCAGAATGAAGAAAACGACTGTTCAGAGTGAAGATATCTTAGTTTCTTTGGATTCAGAATGAAGAAGACGACTGTTCAGAGTGAAGATATTTTAGTTTCTATGGATTCAGAATGAAGAAGACGACTGTTCAGAGTGAAGATATCTTAGTTTCTAAGGATTCAGAATGAAGAAGACGACTGTTCAGAGTGAAGATATCTTAGTTTCTAAGGATTCAGAATGAAGAAAACGACTGTTCAGAGTGAAGATATCTTAGTTTCTAAGGATTCAGAATAAAGAAAACGACTGTTCAGAGTGAAGATATTTTAGTTTCTACGGATTCAGAATGAAGAAAACGACTGTTCAGAGTGAAGATATCTTAGTTTCTACGGATTCAGAATAAAGTAAACGACTGTTCAGAGTGAAGATATCTTAGTTTCTAAGGATTCAGAAGAAAGAAAACGACTGTTCAGAGTGAAGATATCTTAGTTTCTACGGATTCAGAAGAAGAAAACGACTTTTCAGAGTGAAGATATCTTAGTTTCTAAGGATTCAGAATGAATAAAACGACTGTTCAGAGTGAAGATATCTTAGTTTCTAAGGATTCAGAATGAAGTAAACGACTGTTCAGAGTGAAGATATCTTAGTTTCTAAGGATTCAGAAGAAAGAAAACGACTGTTCAGAGTGAAGATATCTTAGTTTCTACGGATTCAGAAGAAAGAAAACGACTTTTCAGAGTGAAGATATCTTAGTTTCTAAGGATTCAGAATGAATAAAACGACTGTTCAGAGTGAAGATATCTTAGTTTCTAAGGATTCAGAAGAAAGAAAACGACTGTTCAGAGTGAAGATATCTTAGTTTCTAAGGATTCAGAATGAAGAAGACGACTGTTCAGAGTGAAGATATCTTAGTTTCTTTGGATTCAGAATGAAGAAGACGACTGTTCAGAGTGAAGATATCTTAGTTTCTTTGGATTCAGAATGAAGAAAACGACTGTTCAGAGTGAAGATATCTTAGTTCATACGGATTCAGAATGAAGAAAACGACTGTTCAGAGTGAAGATATCTTAGTTTCTTTGGATTCAGAATGAGAAGACGACTGTTCAGAGTGAAGATATCTTAGTTTCTAAGGATTCAGAATGAAGAAAACGACTGTTCAGAGTGAAGATATTTTAGTTTCTTTGGATTCAGAATGAAGAAGACGACTGTTCAGAGTGAAGATATTTTAATTTCTACGGATTCAGAATAAAGTAAACGACTGTTCAGAGTTAAGATATCTTAGTTTCTACGGATTCAGAATGAAGAAAACGACTGTTCAGAGTGAAGATATCTTAGTTTCTATGGATTCAGAATGAAGAAGACGACTGTTCAGAGTGAAGATATCTTAGTTTCTTTGGATTCAGAATGAAGAAGACGACTGTTCAGAGTGAAGATATCTTAGTTTCTTTGGATTCAGAATGAAGAAAACGACTGTTCAGAGTGAAGATATCTTAGTTTCTACGGATTCAGAATGAAGAAAACGACTGTTCAGAGTGAAGATATCTTAGTTTCTTTGGATTCAGAATGAAGAAGACGACTGTTCAGAGTGAAGATATTTTAGTTTCTTTGGATTCAGAATGAAGAAGACGACTGTTCAGAGTGAAGATATCTTAGTTTCTTTGGATTCAGAATGAGAAGACGACTGTTCAGAGTGAAGATATCTTAGTTTCTAAGGATTCAGAATGAAGAAAACGACTGTTCAGAGTGAAGATATCTTAGTTTCTTTGGATTCAGAATGAAGAAGACGACTGTTCAGAGTGAAGATATCTTAGTTTCTTTACGGATTCAGAATGAAGAAAACGACTGTTCAGAGTGAAGATATCTTAGTTTCTACGGATTCAGAATGAAGAAAACGACTGTTCAGAGTGAAGATATTTTAGTTTCTTTGGATTCAGAATGAAGAAGACGACTGTTCAGAGTGAAGATATCTTAGTTTCTATGGATTCAGAATGAAGAAGACGACTGTTCAGAGTGAAGATATCTTAGTTTCTAAGGATTCAGAATGAAGAAAACGACTGTTCAGAGTGAAGATATCTTAGTTTCTAAGGATTCAGAATAAAGAAAACGACTGTTCAGAGTGAAGATATCTTAGTTTCTATGGATTCAGAATAAAGAAAACGACTTTTCAGAGTGAAGATATCTTAGTTTCTAAGGATTCAGAATAAAGAAAACGACTGTTCAGAGTGAAGATATCTTAGTTTCTAAGGATTCAGAATAAAGAAAACGACTGTTCAGAGTGAAGATATCTTAGTTTCTAAGGATTCAGAATGAAGAAAACGACTGTTCAGAGTGAAGATATCTTAGTTTCAACGGATTCAGAATGAAGAAGACGACTGTTCAGAGTGAAGATATTTTAGTTTCTACGGATTCAGAATGAAGAAAACGACTGTTCAGAGTGAAGATATCTTAGTTTCTACGGATTCAGAATAAAGAAAACGACTGTTCAGAGTGAAGATATCTTAGTTTCTAAGGATTCAGAATGAAGAAAACGACTGTTCAGAGTGAAGATATCTTAGTTTCTAAGGATTCAGAATAAAGAAAACGACTGTTCAGAGTGAAGATATCTTAGTTTCTAAGGATTCAGAATAAAAGAAAACGACTGTTCAGAGTGAAGATATCTTAGTTTCTATGGATTCAGAATGAAGAAGACGACTGTTCAGAGTGAAGATATCTTAGTTTCAACGGATTCAGAATGAAGAAAACGACTGTTCAGAGTGAAGATATCTTAGTTTCTAAGGATTCAGAATAAAGAAAACGACTGTTCAGAGTTAAGATATCTTAGTTTCTAAGGATTCAGAATGAAGAAAACGACTGTTCAGAGTGAAGATATCTTAGTTTCTAAGGATTCAGAATAAAGAAAACGACTGTTCAGAGTGAAGATATCTTAGTTTCTAAGGATTCAGAATGAAGAAAACGACTGTTCAGAGTGAAGATATCTTAGTTTCTAAGGATTCAGAATGAAGAAAACGACTGTTCAGAGTGAAGATATTTTAGTTTCTATGGAATCAGAATGAAGAAAACGACTGTTCAGAGTGAAGATATCTTAGTTTCTAAGGATTCAGAATGAAGAAAACGACTGTTCAGAGTGAAGATATCTTAGTTTCTAAGGATTCAGAATGAAGAAAACGACTGTTCAGAGTGAAGATATCTTAGTTTCTAAGGATTCAGAATGAAGAAAACGACTGTTCAGAGTGAAGATATCTTAGTTTCTAAGGATTCAGAATAAAGAAAACGACTGTTCAGAGTGAAGATATCTTAGTTTCTAAGGATTCAGAATGAAGAAAACGACTGTTCAGAGTGAAGATATCTTAGTTTCTAAGGATTCAGAATGAAGAAAACGACTGTTCAGAGTGAAGATATCTTAGTTTCTAAGGATTCAGAATAAAGAAAACGACTGTTCAGAGTGAAGATATCTTAGTTTCTATGGAATCAGAATGAAGAAAACGACTGTTCAGAGTGAAGATATCTTAGTTTCTAAGGATTCAGAATGAAGAAAACGACTGTTCAGAGTGAAGATATCTTAGTTTCTAAGGATTCAGAATGAAGAAAACGACTGTTCAGAGTGAAGATATCTTAGTTTCTAAGGATTCAGAATAAAGAAAACGACTGTTCAGAGTGAAGATATCTTAGTTTCTAAGGATTCAGAATGAAGAAAACGACTGTTCAGAGTGAAGATATCTTAGTTTCTAAGGATTCAGAATGAAGAAAACGACTGTTCAGAGTGAAGATATTGTGTCGTGATTTAAGGACTGTTCAGAGTGAAGATATCTTTTTCTATTCAGAATGAAGAAAACGACTGTTCAGAGTGAAGATATCTTAGTTTCTAAATTCAGAATGAAGAAAACGACTGTTCTTGAAGATAGTTTTCTTGGATTCAGAATGAAGAAAACGACTGTTCAGAGTGAAGATATCTTAGTTTCTAAGGATTCAGAATGAAGAAAACGACTGTTCAGAGTGAAGATTTTATTTCGATTCAGATAAGAAAACGACTGTTCTGAAGATATCTTAGTTTCTATGGATTCAGAATGAAGAAAACGACTGTTCAGAGTGAAGATATCTTAGTTAGGTCAGAATGAAGAAAACGACTGTTCAGAGTGAAGATATCTTAGTTTCTATGGATTCAGAATGAAGAAAACGACTGTTCAGAGTGAAGATATCTATTTCCATTCAGAATGAAGAAAACGACTGTTCAGAGTGAAGATATCTTAGTTTCTATGGATTCAGAATGAAGAAAACGACTGTTCAGAGTGAAGATATCTTAGTTTGTACCCACTTGTGAAAACGACTGTTCAGTGAAGAAGATTCCTACTTTACTGGTTAATATTATACAAAACTGCATTTTTAAACCTCTCTGGTAAGCGAACTTCTCGTTTTGTTCGACTATTAGAATGGAAACGACTGTTCAGAGTGAAGATATCTTAGTTTCTAAGATTCAGAATGAAGAAAACGACTGTTCAGAGTGAAGATATCTTAGTTTCTATCGATTCAGAATGAAGAACACGCTGAAGATATCTTAGTTTCTAGATTCAAATGAAGAAAACGACTTTCGTTCACTAGTACAACTTTTGCCCCATCTCTGGCTAGTAAGAATACCTTTCGATTGAAAATGTCTCGGTTTTTGTTTTTGTACAATTGCTACAACGACTGTTCAGAGTGAAGATTATATTGCTATCTTTGCCCCCCGATGTTTGTCAGCATACGTTTTGCTATCTAGTTTCGAAACAGAATCGACTCTCGACTGTTCAAGTGGATCTTAGTTTCTGGATTCAGAATGAAGAAAACGACTGTTCAGAGTGAAGATATCTTAGTAACAGATTCAGAATGAAGAAAACGACTGTTCAGAGTGAAGATATCTTAGTGTTGTGAGAATGAAAACGACTGTTCAGAGTGAAGTCTTAGTGTTTTCTTCGGATTCAGAAGAAGCGGCCATGTTCAGAGTGAAGATATCTTTGTTTTGTCGCTCAATAAAACGACTGTTCAGAGTGAAGATATCTTAGTTTCTAAGGATTCAGAATAAGAAAACGACTGTTCAGAGTGAAGATATCTTAAACTCTGTGGATTCTGAATGGAGGCCCGTTATCAGAGTGAAGTATTAGTTTCAAGATTCAAGTGGAGAAAACGACTGTTCATAATGCCTTGTTTGTGTGTCGGCGTCCGACTGTCTCATCTCGATTATCTGTAAATATCGAGAATACGTATCAACAATAATTAAAAACTCACCACTTCCGCAACCTTGTATCGATAGAAAACGACTGTTCAGAGGATTTCTTGTTTCTAAGGATTCAGACGAAGAAAACGACTGTTCAGAGTGAAGATATTTAGTTATCATTGAGCACGTGAAGAAAACGACTGTTCACGTGAAGATATCTTAGTTTGCCATATTCAGCCACCAGAAAACGACTGTTCAGAGTGAAGATATCGTTTCGTCGCCCCGCATCCGACATGTCCGCGATGTGCCGCTTCAAACGCCTTTGGCCGAAGGATACCAGGCAGCACAATTAAGTCTTCTTTGAACACTAGCGGTCCCAGAGTACGAAGATGTTTTGATTCTGATTCGTACCGCTGTAATTCCTTAGTCCATTTTCCACATTTTAGTGCCTTACGTACTTTTATCAGGTCAGGGTCTTCCTCCGACGCGGTTTGTATTTCGGTCCACGTAATGTTCATATCTGCTGCATCTAAAGCGTACAGGAGGTGTTTATCGTCCCCGTCATCAAAGGGTTCATCCGTTTGTGAACTGTGTATTAGTCTTGATAGCACATCTGCAACATTTAGGCGACCCGGTACGCTTTCAATACTGAACTGGTATGGTTGTAGCCGAAGTGACCATGCTTCCGCGCGGGTCATAGCACGCTTGCCTGTACGATGCTGCCCGCCGAATATGAATTGATTTGCCTCGGAATCCGTCCTGACAATAAATGATTTATTAATTAAGTAGTACTTATACCTCTCAACGCCCCATACGATAGCTAGTGCCTCTCTTTGTGTCTGTGGATATCGTTGTTCTGCATGTGTGAGGGCTTTTGATGCGCATGCTATAATACGAGGTGTATTATTTTCATCGAATTGAATGAGGATTGCTCCTAGACCCGTTGGTGATGCATCCACAAATAATTCTGTGTTATCTTTGATATCGAAATAGCCCAGTTTTGTCACAGCTTGGAGTGCTTCGTGTTTAAGATAACCGAATTCATTTTCTTCCTCTTCTGACCAGTAGAAGTTGTCAGATTTAGCTAATGATCTTAATTTTATTGTTTTATCTGCTCGATGGGGGACGAATCTTTCAATGAAGTTAATTAAGCCTAAAAAGCTTTTCACCTCCGATAGTGTTTCGGGTCTGCGAAAATTTGTAATTGCCTTCTTTTTGTCCTCTTCGACTCTCCAACCGTCTCCCGATAACTTAAATCCGAGGAATTTGACGGAACGGGCTGCGAATACGCACTTGCTGGTGTTAAGGCAGACATTATGACTACGTAAACGTTTAAGAGCTGCTTGCAAGTTCTCATCATGTTCTAGTTTGGAACGCCCGTAAACTAGAATATCGTCCAGATAGTTTAGAACCCCCCGACAATTCTCCAGAACTACGGTTTGAAGTAGCTCTTGAAATATGTCGGGTGAATTACACAGCCCAAATGGTAATCTTTTGAAACGATATGTGCCATTTCCTCCGAAGAAGTTTGTTAGGTGGCGACAATCCTCGTGTAATTCAACATGAAAGAAAGCGCTCGTAAGATCGATTGTAGAAAACCAGGATGCTCCATTTAGTTTAGCTAGAATTGCTTCGAGCGTTGGCATTTTGAAGGGTGTCCGTATGATGTTCTTGTTGGGCCCTCTTAAATCAACCACTAAGCGAATGTCGTTCTTTCCTTTTGGGACGACTAACAGCGACGAGCAAAATGACTTCTCCATTGTGTTGGTGACCTTTTCTATAATTCCTGACAATAATAACTCCTCCAACCGTCGCTCGGTTTCTTTTCTAAATGCCGGAGGAATATTAGTAAAAATATTTCTTGATGGTGCGGCGGTTTTGTCGTAGAAAATCATGACGGGGGCAACGTTGAACTTTGGAAATTCCTTTGTCGTAGATAAAACGAATATTTCTCCTGGTGATATTTTTGGTGTGAATCTTCCTGGAGGAGAATTAATTGGAACGTTTATTCCGAGTTGTAGTACACTGTATCTCAATGATGTACTTCTGCTTAGTAGCGGTCTAGCTTGTTGTATAACGTAAAACTGTTCCATATAGCAGGGACGCTCCTCAGTAATACGTAAATATGCCGCAAACGAGGCTACAACTGGAATTTCGCCCGTCATTCCATAAGCTTTTAGCGGTCGGTCTGAGCCTCCTTTTAAATTAAATATAATTCCTTCGGTAACGCCGCTATTTTTTAATTGGGTGAAAGTATTCTCGTCTACTGTATTCACGTCTGCTCTCGAGTCAATTAAAAAATCCACGGGAATTCCCGCAACATAGCCTCGAATGATTGCTTTGTTTGAGTTTTCGTAACAAAGTGAAGCGTAGAATTGTTGGCTATCGATTGCCATTACTTCTGCCTGTAAAAAAATGTGTGAGTAAGAGTGTATGGAATTTTTCAAGCGACATTCATTTTCCTAACTATTTTTTTCTTTCACAGTCGCAAGTTGTTTTGTTGAACTAGATTTATTGGGATGTTATTTAATTTTTGAAAATGTGGATTATATTTCAGCGTTTATAAGATTGTATAATAAGGAGTTCGTTGTACCATTCAATAACTATTAAGTAAATTGGAAACATACCGTGAGAATTTTAATATCGTTTAAGGATAATACGAAAAACATTACACGATGAAATGACATCCCTAATTGTTTGTTTCGGACAGACTTACGGTTTCTTTGTCCTCATCCGCTATTACGTTCACATTGTCTTCGCCGTTTGTGATTGCTGCGATCTTCCGTATTTTTGGATGGTGCGGTCCTTCTTCCTCTGCTGGGCGGCGTTTTGTTCCTGCATAATTGTTACACGAGCGTTCGATGTGGCCCATGGATTGACAACGACGGCAGCGTTTGTCGATAGCGTGACAATTTCCTGGAGTATGGAAAAAGCTCGTGCATCTCCAGCACTGCGGTCGTCGTGTGCCTGAATTTTTATCTGCATTAGCTCTATGCATGCCTCTGCCTTTTTGCATACTCCCCGATCGTTGATAAGGTCTTTGAGGTCCGTACATGTTCTTCCAGTTATCCCGCTCTATTGTTTCGGATCGAGCTCCGTAACCAGTTTGGGGTCTGCGTGATACCGCCGCTACTTCTGCAGGAGCCCTGGTTTGCTGATGGTTATTTTTAAATATTTCTTCGTTTAGCTTTTCGATCTCGCATTCCCGCACCTTGTCTATTAAGTTTGTAATAGTACCGTTTTTACGTACAATTTTCCTTGCTGCTTCGCGAATCCTTACGTTCAAAGCATGCGATTGAATCACGTCTGCTACTATTTCAGTCATTTGTTCGTCATTGTAGTCACATAGCTTAGCAAGTTCGATTATTCTTTTAACGTAAGCCAAATCTGTTTCATCGATATTTTGAGTTGACGATCGTAGTTTTTGCCTCCGCAGGAATATGTAGTCCCGTGAGTTGTAATGCGTCTCCAATCTTTGAATCGCATTTGAGTATGGACGTAGTTCTTCGTTTGCATACTTGATGTTAGACTGTATACTATCGAGCATATCTATCAACTTACTGCCTGCCTTCATTTTGAAAGCGCTTATTTTCATGAATTCACTAGTAATACCAGCGAAATGCATTCCTGCTTCGAATTGATCTTTCCAACGAACGAATGTTTTTTTATCGATTTCATCCTCCCCCTCTTTGGGCTTACACTCGGATATTTGAAGCGTAGTGAAAGACATTGTTGATATTATGGATGGTTCGTTAGAAAATTGCAATGGATCATGAAGTGGAGTTGGAGCTGCCCGTGGTGATGTTCCCAACCCAGAATTTTCAATCGGTTCTTCTAGCCAACCACTCGCCTGCGTAGATTTTTTAGTCAATAGTGAGGACAATTTAGCGTTACGCATTTTCTCTTCTCGCAGAGCCTTTACTAACGCTTCGACGTCCGGTGCTGTTTTGTTACTTTTGCTAAAATTATATGTGGAAGAATTTATCATATTGCGTTTTGTAAGATATGTAGACGTGTATTGATGGATACAACTGCATATGTATACACAAATGCATATGTACATCTGTATACATAAATACATATATTCACACATATGCACGTACACAAACACACATACCCATGTACATATCATTATATATTATCATAGACAGTGAAGTATTTCTTTAATACGATCTTGATTTTCTTGGAATTTTATATAATTATAAGTAATACGGAATTTTTTTTTTATGTAATTATTGTAAGGGTAATTAACGAGCATTTAGCTCTAAAGAACTATACTTGCTGCCTATATACATATATCCATATATACATACATACATATATGTATATACATTAAACCATATACATCTATATAAATATATACATACACCTACTTACACTCTCAAATACGTATACATATATAAATAAAATATTTCCGAAAGGTCCCACACGCTATGACTTTAAGACATTAGTAATTTCGAACTTGTGTTCTTTCGTAGATAACGAATCATGGATATATCGTAAGATAATGTTTTTGAATAATGTGTTAAATAACACTTATATGCGGTGATTATTGTTTTTATGTTATTATTAGGGTCGTAAATTGTAGTAAAAAACATTATCTCTTTTATGCAGTAATTATCGGCTTTATGTCCACTCGGAGACACCGAACAATATTCCTCCAATTTTCCATTTTTAGGTACATTTTCAGGTTTACGTCCACCTGGAGCACTGATGTCCTAATATCCTCACGGGGATTTCGAATTCTCCGCTCGGAGAGAATCTTTCTTTTGTTATAATTATCGGGTTTACGTCCACTCGGGGACACCGATATTTTGTTATCATCACAGGTATCTTGAATCCTACGCTCGAAGGGCATCTCTCTTTTACGGTAACTATCGGTTTTACGTCCACTCGGAGACACCGATTTTTTTTTTAAGTTAATTTGTGTTGTTTTACTTATCTAAATTATATGATTATTTCCGGGTTTACGTCCACTCGGGGACACCGATGGCTTGATGTCCTCGTAGGGTTCGTGAATGTTCCGCTCAGAGAGTAATTTTCTTTGCTATAATTTTTATTACTATTAGTATAATAATAATTGTTATTGGTTTTACGTCCACTCGGGGACACCAAACAATGTTTTTTCTTTTTTTTATTATTATTAATTTAATTATACAAATTCTAAGGTTATCGGTTTTACGTCCACTCGGAGACACCGATTTTTCAGTTAATTTGCGTTGTTTTACTTATCTAAATTATATGATTATTTTCGGGTTTACGTCCACTCAGGGACACCGATGGCTTCATATTCTCGTAGGGTTCGTGAATGTACCACTCTGGGAGTATTTTTCTTTGTTATAATTATTATTACTATTAGTATAATAATAATTATCATTGGTTTTAGATCCTCTCGGGGACACCAAACAATGTTTTTTTTTTTTTATTAATTTAATTATACAAATTCTAAGATTATTTCCGGGTTTATGTCCACTCGGAGACACCGATATTATGCTATCCTCCCTGATATCTTGAATTCTCCACTCGGGGAGTTTCTATCTTTTGCGGTAATTATCGGTTTACGTCCACTCGGAGACACCGAACCATATTTATTTATTTATTTATTTTTTTTATTATGCAAAATATAAAATAGTTCTTATTTACGCTCACTGTAACATCATGATTTAGGAGCCGCCCACTGTGCGTCCGTGAAGTCCCGTGCGCAGAGTACGACTCGTCCTTAAAGAACATTGATATTCTTTATAATAGTCACCATTTTCTAGGCGTACTTGATCAAAAAATGCAGTGTATCGCTTTGTAATTAAATTTCTTTTGCTTTTTTTTTACAAAAAAATTCATCGTGTGTTTGCGGTTAAAATTCTTGGTTAACACGATTTACACAGCGTAAGCATATTTCTCTCATATGTCCATGCCGTTTAATTTGCATATAAAACAATAGCGAATTAATATAATTATATAAAGTTTTAAGGGTTCTAGCCTTTGTAATTGTAATCGCCTCTAAAGATATATACTATATATTATTAGTTAGGGCATGATAAAATTATATAAGTATTTTTGTTCGATTTTGTGTCCACCCGTGGACACCGATTAAGAGTCGGGAGCGGCCCACAGTGCAGCCGTAAAGTCCCGTTCGCAGAGTACGAGCCGGTAAATGCGATCCAACGCTATTCTCTTTAGAAGACGCCATTTTCTGTACGCGCCTCTTTGGCAGCTGTAGCGCTTCACCATTTCCACTTTAGCACCTTTCACATAGACCATTTTTTTTTGCCTAGCTGACTTGTTGTAAGAAACGAACAACCATGTAGAAACCTTCGCTCTGGACATAAACTTTTCTGTTTTTCTGTTTTTCACGCCGGGCTCCTGTACTGTTAGCACCGCGTTCCTTGATCACGAGAAAAAAAAAAAAAACTCGCACGCACGATTCACATGCGTAAGCGCCTTTCTTCTACTTTCCTCCCCATATATATATATACATACACACATATATACACATATATATATATATATATATATAGATATATATATATATATATATATATACATATATACACACATACACACGTATATATGCATATATATACACACATACATACATATATATATATATATATATATATATATATATATATATATATGTCACCCCCATTTCACCTATTATGGGTACAACCGACAACCCCACTTCACCGAATCAGCGTATACACCTTTGAGTCTTGTAATATTTTCTATAAAATTCTTTTGATTTCTGCAGCAAAATGGCTGCCAGGCTGATGTGCGAATTCGCACGCTCTCATACTTGTCGTGCTTGCCAATTCTCATCGATTAATATTCCACGCACAGTCTACTGTAGGCTGTACTTACCGAGTTGCGCCATTGTCGTGATTTAAGGTTCTTTTTGACATTTTTTTTTATTTCAAATAAGTTCCTTCTAATTAAAAAGGTTCTTTAAATTATATTTAGCTTGTTCTTGCTTTACGTCTGTCTTCGACTTCTCTAAACACAAGACTGCTCGTTTCCTTCTTTTGACGTTTTTTCATTTTACTTGCCTGACGTTTCCTACGTTTGGGTTTTATTTCGCCCTGATATTGCTATCTCTCTCTGCTTCTCCATTTCCATCTCCTTCTGATTCGCCGGCTATTTGAAATCTCTGTTACGTCGCAAAGCCGGTTACGTTCTTCTATGTGAAATTAATTACTTTCTTGATGTTTTTAGTACAAGTTTTACGTTCTCTCTTCTTTTGCTCCTCCTATGCTATTTCCATTCTCTACAGATATCTTAGTTTCTAAGGATTCAGAATGAAGAAAACGACTGTTCAGAGTGAAGATATCTTAGTTTCTAAGGATTCAGAATAAAGAAAACGACTGTTCAGAGTGAAGATATCTTAGTTTCTAAGGATTCAGAATGAAGAAAACGACTGTTCAGAGTGAAGATATTTTAGTTTCTATGGATTCAGAATGAAGAAAACGACTGTTCAGAGTGAAGATATCTTAGTTTCTAAGGATTCAGAAGAAAGAAAACGACTGTTTAGAGTGAAGATATCTTAGTTTCTATGGATTCAGAATGAAGAAAACGACTGTTCAGAGTGAAGATATTTTAGTTTCTTTGGATTCAGAATGAAGAAGACGACTGTTCAGAGTGAAGATATCTTAGTTTCTATGGATTCAGAATGAAGAAGACGACTGTTCAGAGTGAAGATATCTTAGTTTCTAAGGATTCAGAATGAAGAAAACGACTGTTCAGAGTGAAGATATCTTAGTTTCTAAGGATTCAGAATGAAGAAAACGACTGTTCAGAGTGAAGATATCTTAGTTTCTAAGGATTCAGAATGAAGAAAACGACTGTTCAGAGTGAAGATATCTTAGTTTCTAAGGATTCAGAATGAAGAAAACGACTGTTCAGAGTGAAGATATCTTAGTTTCTAAGGATTCAGAATAAAGAAAACGACTGTTCAGAGTGAAGATATTTTAGTTTCTATGGAATCAAAAAATAAAACGACTGTTCAGAGTGAAGATATCTTAGTTTCTAAGGATTCAGAATGAAGAAAACGACTGTTCAGAGTGAAGATATCTTAGTTTCTACGGATTCAGAATGAAGAAAACGACTGTTCAGAGTGAAGATATCTTAGTTTCTATGGATTCAGAATGAAGAAAACGACTGTTTAGAGTGAAGATATCTTAGTTTCTATGGATTCAGAATGAAGTAAACGACTGTTCAGACTGAAGATATCTTAGTTTCTAAGGATTTAGAATGAAGTAAACGACTGTTCAGAGTGAAGATATTTTAGTTTCTAAGGATTCAGAATGAAGAAAACGACTGTTCAGAGTGAAGATATTTTAGTTTCTAAGGATTCAGAATGAAGAAAACGACTGTTCAGAGTGAAGATATCTTAGTTTCTAAGGATTCAGAATAAAGAAAACGACTGTTCAGAGTGAAGATATCTTAGTTTCTAAGGATTCAGAATGAAGAAAACGACTGTTCAGAGTGAAGATATCTTAGTTTCTAAGGATTCAGAATGAAGAAAACGACTGTTCAGAGTGAAGATATCTTAGTTTCTAAGGATTCAGAATAAAGAAAACGACTGTTCAGAGTGAAGATATCTTAGTTTCTAAGGATTCAGAATGAAGAAAACGACTGTTCAGAGTGAAGATATTTTAGTTTCTTTGGATTCAGAATGAAGAAAACGACTGTTCAGAGTGAAGATATTTTAGTTTCTTTGGATTCAGAATGAAGAAAACGACTGTTCAGAGTGAAGATATCTTAGTTTCTAAGGATTCAGAATGAAGAAAATGACTGTTCAGAGTGAAGATATCTTAGTTTCTAAGGATTCAGAATAAAGAAAACGACTGTTCAGAGTGAAGATATCTTAGTTTCTAAGGATTCAGAATGAAGAAAACGACTGTTCAGAGTGAAGATATTTTAGTTTCTTTGGATTCAGAATGAAGGAAACGACTGTTCAGAGTGAAGATATCTTAGTTTCTAAGGATTCAGAATGAAGAAGACGACTGTTTGGAGTGAAGATATCTTAGTTTCTAAGGATTCAGAATGAAGAAAACGACTGTTCAGAGTGAAGATATCTTAGTTTCTAAGGATTCAGAATGAAGAAAACGACTGTTCAGAGTGAAGATATCTTAGTTTCTAAGGATTCAGAATGAAGAAAACGACTGTTCAGAGTGAAGATATCTTAGTTTCTAAGGATTCAGAATGAAGAAAACGACTGTTCAGAGTGAAGATATCTTAGTTTCTAAGGATTCAGAATGAAGAAAACGACTTTTCAGAGTGAAGATATTTTAGTTTCTACGGATTCAGAAAAAGAAAACGACTGTTCAGAGTGAAGATATCTTAGTTTCTAAGGATTCAGAATGAAGAAAACGACTGTTCAGAGTGAAGATATCTTAGTTTCTAAGGATTCAGAATGAAGAAAACGACTGTTCAGAGTGAAGATATCTTAGTTTCTAAGGATTCAGAATGAAGAAAACGACTGTTCAGAGTGAAGATATCTTAGTTTCTAAGGATTCAGAATGAATAAAACGACTGTTCAGAGTGAAGATATTTTAGTTTCTACGGATTCAGAAAAAAGAAAAACGACTGTTCAGAGTGAAGATATCTTAGTTTCTAAGGATTCAGAATGAAGAAAACGACTGTTCAGAGTGAAGATATCTTAGTTTCTAAGGATTCAGAATGAAGAAAACGACTGTTCAGAGTGAAGATATCTTAGTTTCTAAGGATTCAGAATGAAGAAAACGACTGTTCAGAGTGAAGATATCTTAGTTTCTAAGGATTCAGAATGAAGAAAACGACTGTTCAGAGTGAAGATATCTTAGTTTCTAAGGATTCAGAATGAAGAAAACGACTGTTCAGAGTGAAGATATCTTAGTTTCTAAGGATTCAGAATAAAGAAAACGACTGTTCAGAGTGAAGATATCTTAGTTTCTAAGGATTCAGAATGAAGAAGACGACTGTTTGGAGTGAAGATATCTTAGTTTCTAAGGATTCAGAATGAAGAAAACGACTGTTCAGAGTGAAGATATCTTAGTTTCTAAGGATTCAGAATGAAGAAAACGACTTTTCAGAGTGAAGATATTTTAGTTTCTACGGAATCAAAAAAAATAAAACGACTGTTCAGAGTGAAGATATCTTAGTTTCTAAGGATTCAGAATGAAGAAAACGACTGTTCAGAGTGAAGATATCTTAGTTTCTAAGGATTCAGAATGAATAAAACGACTGTTCAGAGTGAAGATATTTTAGTTTCTACGGATTCAGAAAAAGAAAACGACTGTTCAGAGTGAAGATATCTTAGTTTCTATGGATTCAGAATGAAGAAAACGACTGTTCAGAGTGAAGATATCTTAGTTTCTAAGGATTCAGAATAAAGAAAACGACTGTTCAGAGTGAAGATATCTTAGTTTCTACGGATTCAGAATAAAGAAAACGACTGTTCAGAGTGAAGATATTTTAGTTTCTAAGGATTCAGAATGAAGAAAACGACTGTTCAGAGTGAAGATATTTTAGTTTCTAAGGATTCAGAATGAAGAAGACGACTGTTTGGAGTGAAGATATCTTAGTTTCTAAGGATTCAGAATGAAGAAAACGACTGTTCAGAGTGAAGATATCTTAGTTTCTAAGGATTCAGAATGAAGAAAACGACTGTTCAGAGTGAAGATATGTTGGTTTCTAAGGATTCAGAATGAAGAAAACGACTGTTTAGAGTGAAGATATCTTAGTTTCTAAGGATTCAGAATAAAGAAAACGACTGTTCAGAGTGAAGATATCTTAGTTTCAATGGATTCAGAATGAAGAAAACGACTGTTCAGAGTGAAGATATCTTAGTTTCCAAGGATTCAGAAAAAAGAAAACGACTGTTCAGAGTGAAGATATTTTAGTTTCTAAGGATTCAGAATGAAGAAAACGACTGTTCAGAGTGAAGATATCTTAGTTTCTAAGGATTCAGAATGAAGAAAACGACTGTTCAGAGTGAAGATATCTTAGTTTCTAAGGATTCAGAATGAAGAAAACGACTGTTCAGAGTGAAGATATGTTGGTTTCTAAGGATTCAGAATGAAGAAAACGACTGTTTAGAGTGAAGATATCTTAGTTTCTAAGGATTCAGAATAAAGAAAACGACTGTTCAGAGTGAAGATATCTTAGTTTCAATGGATTCAGAATGAAGAAAACGACTGTTCAGAGTGAAGATATCTTAGTTTCTAAGGATTCAGAATAAAGAAAACGACTGTTCAGAGTGAAGATATCTTAGTTTCTAAGGATTCAGAAGAAAGAAAACGACTGTTCAGAGTGAAGATATCTTAGTTTCTAAGGATTCAGAATGAAGTAAACGACTGTTCAGAGTGAAGATATCTTAGTTTCTAAGGATTCAGAATGAAGAAAACGACTGTTCAGAGTGAAGATATCTTAGTTTCTAAGGATTCAGAAAAAGAAAACGACTGTTCAGAGTGAAGATATCTTAGTTTCTATGGATTCAGAATGAAGAAAACGACTGTTCAGAGTGAAGATATCTTAGTTTCTAAGGATTCAGAATAAAGAAAACGACTGTTCAGAGTGAAGATATCTTAGTTTCTACGGATTCAGAATAAAGAAAACGACTGTTCAGAGTGAAGATATTTTAGTTTCTAAGGATTCAGAATGAAGAAAACGACTGTTCAGAGTGAAGATATTTTAGTTTCTAAGGATTCAGAATGAAGAAAACGACTGTTCAGAGTGAAGATATCTTAGTTCATACGGATTCAGAATGAAGAAAACGACTGTTCAGA
The DNA here is from genome assembly GCF_016920715.1 of Anopheles arabiensis. NCBI lineage: Eukaryota > Metazoa > Arthropoda > Insecta > Diptera > Culicidae > Anopheles > Anopheles arabiensis. The sequence continues at coordinate 107,034 of NW_024412130.1, forward strand.
GTGAAGATATGTTGGTTTCTAAGGATTCAGAATGAAGAAAACGACTGTTCAGAGTGAAGATATCTTAGTTTCTAAGGATTCAGAATAAAGAAAACGACTGTTCAGAGTGAAGATATCTTAGTTTCTAAGGATTCAGAATGAAGAAGACGACTGTTTGGAGTGAAGATATCTTAGTTTCTAAGGATTCAGAATGAAGAAAACGACTGTTCAGAGTGAAGATATCTTAGTTTCTAAGGATTCAGAATGAAGAAAACGACTTTTCAGAGTGAAGATATTTTAGTTTCTACGGAATCAGAAAAAAGAAAACGACTGTTCAGAGTGAAGATATCTTAGTTTCTATGGATTCAGAATGAAGAAAACGACTGTTCAGAGTGAAGATATCTTAGTTTCTAAGGATTCAGAATAAAGAAAACGACTGTTCAGAGTGAAGATATCTTAGTTTCAATGGATTCAGAATGAAGAAAACGACTGTTCAGAGTGAAGATATTTTAGTTTCTACGGATTCAGAAAAAGAAAACGACTGTTCAGAGTGAAGATATCTTAGTTTCTACGGATTCAGAAGAAAGAAAACGACTGTTTAGAGTGAAGATATCTTAGTTTCTAAGGATTCAGAATAAAGAAAACGACTGTTCAGAGTGAAGATATCTTAGTTTCTAAGGATTCAGAATGAAGAAAACGACTTTTCAGAGTGAAGATATCTTAGTTTCTACGGAATCAGAAAAATAAAACGACTGTTCAGAGTGAAGATATCTTAGTTCATACGGATTCAGAATGAAGAAAACGACTGTTCAGAGTGAAGATATGTTGGTTTCTAAGGATTCAGAATGAAGAAAACGACTGTTCAGAGTGAAGATATCTTAGTTTCTAAGGATTCAGAATAAAGAAAACGACTGTTCAGAGTGAAGATATCTTAGTTTCTAAGGATTCAGAATGAAGAAGACGACTGTTTGGAGTGAAGATATCTTAGTTTCTAAGGATTCAGAATGAAGAAAACGACTGTTCAGAGTGAAGATATCTTAGTTTCTAAGGATTCAGAATGAAGAAAACGACTTTTCAGAGTGAAGATATTTTAGTTTCTACGGAATCAAAAAGAAAACGACTGTTCAGAGTGAAGATATCTTAGTTCATACGGATTCAGAATGAAGAAAACGACTGTTCAGAGTGAAGATATGTTGGTTTCTAAGGATTCAGAATGAAGAAAACGACTGTTCAGAGTGAAGATATCTTAGTTTCTAAGGATTCAGAATGAAGAAGACGACTGTTTGGAGTGAAGATATCTTAGTTTCTAAGGATTCAGAATGAAGAAAACGACTGTTCAGAGTGAAGATATCTTAGTTTCTAAGGATTCAGAATGAAGAAAACGACTGTTCAGAGTGAAGATATCTTAGTTTCTAAGGATTCAGAATAAAGAAAACGACTGTTCAGAGTGAAGATATCTTAGTTTCAATGGATTCAGAATGAAGAAAACGACTGTTCAGAGTGAAGATATTTTAGTTTCTACGGATTCAGAATGAAGAAAACGACTGTTCAGAGTGAAGATATTTTAGTTTCTACGGATTCAGAAAAAGAAAACGACTGTTCAGAGTGAAGATATCTTAGTTTCTATGGATTCAGAATGAAGAAAACGACTGTTCAGAGTGAAGATATCTTAGTTTCTAAGGATTCAGAATAAAGAAAACGACTGTTCAGAGTGAAGATATCTTAGTTTCTACGGATTCAGAATGAAGAAAACGACTGTTCAGAGTGAAGATATCTTAGTTCATACGGATTCAGAATGAAGAAAACGACTGTTCAGAGTGAAGATATCTTAGTTGTCAAGGATTCAGAATGAAGAAAACGACTGTTCAGAGTGAAGATATCTTAGTTTCTAAGGATTCAGAATGAAGAAAACGACTGTTCAGAGTGAAGATATCTTAGTTTCTAAGGATTCAGAATGAAGAAAACGACTGTTCAGAGTGAAGATATCTTAGTTTCTAAGGATTTAGAATGAAGAAAACGACTGTTCAGAGTGAAGATATCTTAGTTTCTACGGATTCAGAATGAAGAAAACGACTGTTCAGAGTGAAGATATCTTAGTTTCTAAGGATTCAGAATAATGAAAACGACTTTTCAGAGTGAAGATATCTTAGTTTCTACGGATTCAGAATGAAGAATACGACTGTTCAGAGTGAAGATATCTTAGTTTCTAAGGATTTAGAGTGAAGAAAACGACTGTTCAGAGTGAAGATATCTTAGTTTCAACGGATTCAGAAGAAAGAAAACGACTGTTTAGAGTGAAGATATCTTAGTTTCTAAGGATTCAGAATAAAGAAAACGACTGTTCAGAGTGAAGATATCTTAGTTTCTAAGGATTCAGAATAAAGAAAACGACTGTTCAGAGTGAAGATATCTTAGTTTCTAAGGATTCAGAATAATGAAAACGACTTTTCAGAGTGAAGATATCTTTGTTTCTACGGATTCAGAATGAAGAATACGACTGTTCAGAGTGAAGATATCTTAGTTTCTAAGGATTCAAAATGAAGAAAACGACTGTTCAGAGTAAAGATATCTTAGTTTCTACGGATTCAGAAGAAAGAAAACGACTGTTTAGAGTGAAGATATCTTAGTTTCTAAGGATTCAGAATAAAGAAAACGACTGTTCAGAGTGAAGATATCTTAGTTTCTAAGGATTCAGAAGAAAGAAAACGACTGTTCAGAGTGAAGATATCTTAGTTTCTACGGATTCAGAAGAAAGAAAACGACTGTTCAGAGTGAAGATATCTTAGTTTCTACGGATTCAGAAGAAAGAAAACGACTGTTCAGAGTGAAGATATCTTAGTTTCTAAGGATTCAGAATGAATAAAACGACTGTTCAGAGTGAAGATATCTTAGTTTCTAAGGATTCAGAATGAAGTAAACGACTGTTCAGAGTGAAGATATCTTAGTTTCTAAGGATTCAGAAGAATGAAAACGACTGTTCAGAGTGAAGATATCTTAGTTTCTACGGATTCAGAATGAAGAAAACGACTGTTCAGAGTGAAGATATCTTAGTTCCTACGGATTCAGAATGAAGAAAACGACTGTTTAGAGTGAAGATATCTTAGTTTCTAAGGATTCAGAATAAAGAAAACGACTGTTCAGAGTGAAGATATCTTAGTTTCTAAGGATTCAGAATAAAGAAAACGACTGTTCAGAGTGAAGATATTTTAGTTTCTACGGATTCAGAATAAAGAAAACGACTGTTCAGAGTGAAGATATCTTAGTTTCTACGGATTCAAAATGAAGAAAACGACTGTTCAGAGTGAAGATATCTTAGTTTCTAAGGATTCAGAATGAAGAAAACGACTGTTCAGAGTGAAGATATCTTAGTTTCTAAGGATTCAGAAGAATGAAAACGACTGTTCAGAGTGAAGATATCTTAGTTTCTACGGATTCAGAATGAAGAAAACGACTGTTCAGAGTGAAGATATCTTAGTTTCTAAGGATTCAGAAGAAAGAAAACGACTGTTCAGAGTGAAGATATCTTAGTTTCTACGGATTCAGAAGAAAGAAAACGACTGTTTAGAGTGAAGATATCTTAGTTTCTACGGATTCAGAATGAAGAAAACGACTGTTCAGAGTGAAGATATCTTAGTTTCTAAGGATTCAGAATAAAGAAAACGACTGTTCAGAGTGAAGATATCTTAGTTTCTACGGATTCAGAAGAAAGAAAACGACTGTTCAGAGTGAAGATATCTTAGTTTCTACGGATTCAAAATGAAGAAAACGACTGTTCAGAGTGAAGATATCTTAGTTTCTAAGGATTCAGAATGAAGAAAACGACTGTTCAGAGTGAAGATATCTTAGTTTCTAAGGATTCAGAAGAATGAAAACGACTGTTCAGAGTGAAGATATCTTAGTTTCTACGGATTCAGAATGAAGAAAACGACTGTTCAGAGTGAAGATATCTTAGTTTCTAAGGATTCAGAAGAAAGAGAACGACTGTTCAGAGTGAAGATATCTTAGTTTCTACGGATTCAGAAGAAAGAAAATGACTGTTCAGAGTGAAGATATCTTAGTTTCTACGGATTCAGAAGAAAGAAAACGACTGTTTAGAGTGAAGATATCTTAGTTTCTAAGGATTCAGAATAAAGAAAACGACTGTTCAGAGTGAAGATATCTTTGTTTCTAAGGATTCAGAATAAAGAAAACGACTGTTCAGAGTGAAGATATCTTAGTTTCTAAGGATTCAGAAGAAAGAAAACGACTGTTCAGAGTGAAGATATCTTAGTTTCTAAGGATTCAGAATGAAGTAAACGACTGTTCAGAGTGAAGATATCTTAGTTTCTAAGGATTCAAAATGAAGAAAACGACTGTTCAGAGTAAAGATATCTTAGTTTCTACGGATTCAGAAGAAAGAAAACGACTGTTCAGAGTGAAGATATCTTAGTTTCTACGGATTCAAAATGAAGAAAACGACTGTTCAGAGTGAAGATATCTTAGTTTCTAAGGATTCAGAATGAAGAAAACGACTGTTCAGAGTGAAGATATCTTAGTTTCTAAGGATTCAGAAGAATGAAAACGACTGTTCAGAGTGAAGATATCTTAGTTTCTACGGATTCAGAATGAAGAAAACGACTGTTCAGAGTGAAGATATCTTAGTTTCTAAGGATTCAGAAGAAAGAAAACGACTGTTCAGAGTGAAGATATCTTAGTTTCTAAGGATTCAGAATGAAGTAAACGACTGTTCAGAGTGAAGATATCTTAGTTTCTAAGGATTCAGAATGAAGTAAACGACTGTTCAGAGTGAAGATATCTTAGTTTCTAAGGATTCAGAATGAAGTAAACGACTGTTCAGAGTGAAGATATCTTAGTTTCTAAGGATTCAGAATGAAGAAAACGACTGTTCAGAGTGAAGATATCTTAGTTTCTAAGGATTCAGAATAAAGAAAACGACTGTTCAGAGTGAAGATATCTTAGTTTCTAAGGATTCAGAATAAAGAAAATGACTGTTCAGAGTGAAGATATCTTAGTTTCTACGGATTCAGAAGAAAGAAAACGACTGTTCAGAGTGAAGATATCTTAGTTTCTACGGATTCAAAATGAAGAAAACGACTGTTCAGAGTGAAGATATCTTAGTTTCTAAGGATTCAGAATGAAGAAAACGACTGTTCAGAGTGAAGATATCTTAGTTTCTAAGGATTCAGAAGAATGAAAACGACTGTTCAGAGTGAAGATATCTTAGTTTCTACGGATTCAGAATGAAGAAAACGACTGTTCAGAGTGAAGATATCTTAGTTTCTAAGGATTCAGAATGAAGAAAACGACTGTTCAGAGTGAAGATATCTTAGTTTCTAAGGATTCAGAATAAAGAAAACGACTGTTCAGAGTGAAGATATCTTAGTTTCTACGGATTCAGAAGAAAGAAAACGACTGTTCAGAGTGAAGATATCTTAGTTTCTAAGGATTCAGAATGAAGTAAACGACTGTTCAGAGTGAAGATATCTTAGTTTCTAAGGATTCAGAATGAAGTAAACGACTGTTCAGAGTGAAGATATCTTAGTTTCTACGGATTCAAAATGAAGAAAACGACTGTTCAGAGTGAAGATATCTTAGTTGTCAAGGATTCAGAATGAAGAAAACGACTGTTCAGAGTGAAGATATCTTAGTTTCTAAGGATTCAGAAGAAAGAAAACGACTGTTCAGAGTGAAGATATCTTAGTTTCTACGGATTCAGAATGAAGAAAACGACTGTTCAGAGTGAAGATATCTTAGTTTCTAAGGATTCAGAAGAAAGAAAACGACTGTTCAGAGTGAAGATATCTTAGTTTCTACGGATTCAGAATAAAGAAAACGACTGTTCAGAGTGAAGATATCTTAGTTTCTAAGGATTCAGAATGAAGTAAACGACTGTTCAGAGTGAAGATATCTTAGTTTCTAAGGATTCAGAATGAAGTAAACGACTGTTCAGAGTGAAGATATCTTAGTTTCTAAGGATTTAGAATGAAGAAAACGACTGTTCAGAGTGAAGATATCTTAGTTTCTAAGGATTCAGAATAAAGAAAACGACTGTTCAGAGTGAAGATATCTTAGTTTCTAAGGATTCAGAATAAAGAAAACGACTGTTCAGAGTGAAGATATCTTAGTTTCTACGGATTCAGAAGAAAGAAAACGACTGTTCAGAGTGAAGATATCTTAGTTTCTACGGATTCAAAATGAAGAAAACGACTGTTCAGAGTGAAGATATCTTAGTTTCTAAGGATTCAGAATGAAGAAAACGACTGTTCAGAGTGAAGATATCTTAGTTTCTAAGGATTCAGAAGAATGAAAACGACTGTTCAGAGTGAAGATATCTTAGTTTCTACGGATTCAGAATGAAGAAAACGACTGTTCAGAGTGAAGATATCTTAGTTTCTAAGAATTCAGAAGAAAGAAAACGACTGTTCAGAGTGAAGATATCTTAGTTTCTAAGGATTCAGAATGAAGTAAACGACTGTTCAGAGTGAAGATATCTTAGTTTCTAAGGATTCAAAATGAAGAAAACGACTGTTCAGAGTAAAGATATCTTAGTTTCTACGGATTCAGAAGAAAGAAAACGACTGTTCAGAGTGAAGATATCTTAGTTTCTAAGGATTCAGAATGAAGTAAACGACTGTTCAGAGTGAAGATATCTTAGTTTCTAAGGATTCAGAATGAAGTAAACGACTGTTCAGAGTGAAGATATCTTAGTTTCTAAGGATTTAGAATGAAGAAAACGACTGTTCAGAGTGAAGATATCTTAGTTTCTAAGGATTCAAAATGAAGAAAACGACTGTTCAGAGTAAAGATATTTTAGTTTCTACGGATTCAGAAGAAAGAAAACGACTGTTTAGAGTGAAGATATCTTAGTTTCTAAGGATTCAGAATAAAGAAAACGACTGTTCAGAGTGAAGATATCTTAGTTTCTAAGGATTCAGAATAAAGAAAACGACTGTTCAGAGTGAAGATATCTTAGTTTCTAAGGATTCAGAAGAAAGAAAACGACTGTTCAGAGTGAAGATATCTTAGTTTCTAAGGATTCAGAATGAAGTAAACGACTGTTCAGAGTGAAGATATCTTAGTTTCTAAGGATTCAGAATAAAGGAAACGACTGTTTAGAGTGAAGATATTTTAGTTTCTATGGATTCAGAATGAAGAAAACGACTGTTCAGAGTGAAGATATCTTAGTTTCTAAGGATTCAGAAGAAAGAAAACGACTGTTCAGAGTGAAGATATCTTAGTTTCTAAGGATTCAAAATGTAGAAAACGACTGTTCAGAGTAAAGATATCTTAGTTTCTACGGATTCAGAAGAAAGAAAACGACTGTTTAGAGTGAAGATATCTTAGTTTCTAAGGATTCAGAATAAAGAAAACGACTGTTCAGAGTGAAGATATCTTAGTTTCTAAGGATTCAGAATAAAGAAAACGACTGTTCAGAGTGAAGATATCTTAGTTTCTACGGATTCAGAAGAAAGAAAACGACTGTTCAGAGTGAAGATATCTTAGTTTCTACGGATTCAAAATGAAGAAAACGACTGTTCAGAGTGAAGATATCTTAGTTGGTTTAAGGATTCAGAATGAAGAAAACGACTGTTCAGAGTGAAGATATCTTAGTTTCTAAGGATTCAGAAGAATGAAAACGACTGTTCAGAGTGAAGATATCTTAGTTTCTACGGATTCAGAATGAAGAAAACGACTGTTCAGAGTGAAGATATCTTAGTTTCTAAGGATTCAGAATGAAGTAAACGACTGTTCAGAGTGAAGATATCTTAGTTTCTAAGGATTCAAAATGAAGAAAACGACTGTTCAGAGTAAAGATATCTTAGTTTCTACGGATTCAGAAGAAAGAAAACGACTGTTCAGAGTGAAGATATCTTAGTTTCTAAGGATTCAGAATGAAGTAAACGACTGTTCAGAGTGAAGATATCTTAGTTTCTAAGGATTCAGAATGAAGTAAACGACTGTTCAGAGTGAAGATATCTTAGTTTCTAAGGATTCAGAATGAAGAAAACGACTGTTCAGAGTGAAGATATCTTAGTTTCTAAGGATTCAAAATGAAGAAAACGACTGTTCAGAGTAAAGATATCTTAGTTTCTACGGATTCAGAAGAAAGAAAACGACTGTTTAGAGTGAAGATATCTTAGTTTCTAAGGATTCAGAATAAAGAAAACGACTGTTCAGAGTGAAGATATCTTAGTTTCTAAGGATTCAGAATAAAGAAAACGACTGTTCAGAGTGAAGATATCTTAGTTTCTAAGGATTCAGAATGAAGTAAACGACTGTTCAGAGTGAAGATATCTTAGTTTCTAAGGATTCAAAATGAAGAAAACGACTGTTCAGAGTAAAGATATCTTAGTTTCTACGGATTCAGAAGAAAGAAAACGACTGTTCAGAGTGAAGATATCTTAGTTTCTAAGGATTCAGAATGAAGTAAACGACTGTTCAGAGTGAAGATATCTTAGTTTCTAAGGATTCAGAATGAAGTAAACGACTGTTCAGAGTGAAGATATCTTAGTTTCTAAGGATTCAGAAGAAAGAAAACGACTGTTCAGAGTGAAGATATCTTAGTTTCTAAGGATTCAAAATGTAGAAAACGACTGTTCAGAGTAAAGATATCTTAGTTTCTACGGATTCAGAAGAAAGAAAACGACTGTTTAGAGTGAAGATATCTTAGTTTCTAAGGATTCAGAATAAAGAAAACGACTGTTCAGAGTGAAGATATCTTAGTTTCTAAGGATTCAGAATAAAGAAAACGACTGTTCAGAGTGAAGATATCTTAGTTTCTACGGATTCAGAAGAAAGAAAACGACTGTTCAGAGTGAAGATATCTTAGTTTCTAAGGATTCAGAATGAAGTAAACGACTGTTCAGAGTGAAGATATCTTAGTTTCTACGGATTCAGAAGAAAGAAAACGACTGTTCAGAGTGAAGATATCTTAGTTTCTACGGATTCAAAATGAAGAAAACGACTGTTCAGAGTGAAGATATCTTAGTTTCTAAGGATTCAGAATAAAGAAAACGACTGTTCAGAGTGAAGATATCTTAGTTTCTAAGGATTCAGAATGAAGAAAACGACTGTTCAGAGTGAAGATATCTTAGTTTCTACGGATTCAAAATGAAGAAAACGACTGTTCAGAGTGAAGATATCTTAGTTTCTAAGGATTCAGAATAAAGAAAACGACTGTTCAGAGTGAAGATATCTTAGTTTCTAAGGATTCAGAATGAAGAAAACGACTGTTCAGAGTGAAGATATCTTAGTTTCTAAGGATTCAGAATGAAGAAAACGACTGTTCAGAGTGAAGATATCTTAGTTTCTAAGGATTCAGAATGAAGAAAACGACTGTTCAGAGTGAAGATATCTTAGTTTCTAAGGATTCAGAATGAAGAAAACGACTGTTCAGAGTGAAGATATCTTAGTTTCTACGGATTCAGAATGAAGAAAACGACTGTTCAGAGTGAAGATATCTTAGTTTCTACGGATTCAGAATGAAGAAAACGACTGTTCAGAGTGCAGATATCTTAGTTTCAATGGATTCAGAATGAAGAAAACGACTGTTCAGAGTGAAGATATCTTAGTTTCTAAGGATTCAGAATGAAGTAAACGACTGTTCAGAGTGAAGATATCTTAGTTTCTAAGGATTCAAAATGAAGAAAACGACTGTTCAGAGTGAAGATATCTTAGTTTCTACGGATTCAGAATGAAGAAAACGACTGTTCAGAGTGAAGATATCTTAGTTTCTACGGATTCAGAAGAAAGAAAACGACTGTTTAGAGTGAAGATATCTTAGTTTCTAAGGATTCAGAATGAAGTAAACGACTGTTCAGAGTGCAGATATCTTAGTTTCAATGGATTCAGAATGAAGAAAACGACTGTTCAGAGTGAAGATATCTTAGTTTCTAAGGATTCAGAATGAAGTAAACGACTGTTCAGAGTGAAGATATTTTAGTTTCTTTGGATTCAGAATGAAGAAAACGACTGTTCAGAGTGAAGATATCTTAGTTTCTAAGGATTCAGAATGAAGAAAACGACTGTTCAGAGTGAAGATATCTTAGTTTCTAAGGATTCAGAATGAAGAAAGACGACTGTTCAGAGTGAAGATATCTTAGTTTCTAAGGATTCAGAATAAAGAAAACGACTGTTCAGAGTGAAGATATCTTAGTTTCTAAGGATTCAGAATGAAGAAAATGACTGTTCAGAGTGAAGATATCTTAGTTTCAATGGATTCAGAATGAAGAAAACGACTGTTCAGAGTAAAGATATCTTAGTTTCTACGGATTCAGAATGAAGAAAACGACTGTTCAGAGTGAAGATATCTTAGTTTCTACGGATTCAGAAGAAAGAAAACGACTGTTCAGAGTGAAGATATTTTAGTTTCTTTGGATTCAGAATGAAGAAAACGACTGTTCAGAGTGAAGATATTTTAGTTTCTTTGGATTCAGAATGAAGAAAACGACTGTTCAGAGTGAAGATATCTTAGTTTCTAAGGATTCAGAATGAAGAAAACGACTGTTCAGAGTGAAGATATCTTAGTTTCTAAGGATTCAGAATGAAGAAAATGACTGTTCAGAGTGAAGATATCTTAGTTTTTACGGATTCAGAAGAAAGAAAACGACTGTTCAGAGTGAAGATATCTTAGTTTCTACGGATTCAGAAGAAAGAAAACGACTGTTCAGAGTGAAGATATCTTAGTTTCTAAGGATTCAGAAGAAAGAAAACGACTGTTCAGAGTGAAGATATCTTAGTTTCTACGGATTCAGAATGAAGAAAACGACTGTTCAGAGTGAAGATATCTTAGTTTCTAAGGATTCAGAATGAAGTAAACGACTGTTCAGAGTGAAGATATCTTAGTTTCTAAGGATTCAAAATGAAGAAAACGACTGTTCAGAGTAAAGATATCTTAGTTTCTACGGATTCAGAATGAAGAAAACGACTGTTCAGAGTGAAGATATCTTAGTTTCTACGGATTCAGAATGAAGAAAACGACTGTTCAGAGTGAAGATATCTTAGTTTCTAAGGATTTAGAATGAAGAAAACGACTGTTCAGAGTGAAGATATCTTAGTTTCTAAGGATTCAGAATGAAGAAAACGACTGTTCAGAGTGAAGATATCTTAGTTTCTACGGATTCAGAATGAAGAAAACGACTGTTCAGAGTGAAGATATCTTAGTTTCTACGGATTCAGAATGAAGAAAACGACTGTTCAGAGTGCAGATATCTTAGTTTCAATGGATTCAGAATGAAGAAAACGACTGTTCAGAGTGAAGATATCTTAGTTTCTAAGGATTCAGAATGAAGTAAACGACTGTTCAGAGTGAAGATATCTTAGTTTCTAATGATTCAAAATGAAGAAAACGACTGTTCAGAGTAAAGATATCTTAGTTTCTACGGATTCAGAATGAAGAAAACGACTGTTCAGAGTGAAGATATTTTAGTTTCTACGGATTCAGAAGAAAGAAAACGACTGTTTAGAGTGAAGATATCTTAGTTTCTAAGGATTCAGAATGAAGTAAACGACTGTTCAGAGTGCAGATATCTTAGTTTCAATGGATTCAGAATGAAGAAAACGACTGTTCAGAGTGAAGATATCTTAGTTTCTACGGATTCAGAATGAAGAAAACGACTGTTCAGAGTAAAGATATCTTAGTTTCTACGGATTCAGAATGAAGAAAACGACTGTTCAGAGTGAAGATATCTTAGTTTCTACGGATTCAGAAGAAAGAAAACGACTGTTCAGAGTGAAGATATTTTAGTTTCTTTGGATTCAGAATGAAGAAAACGACTGTTCAGAGTGAAGATATTTTAGTTTCTTTGGATTCAGAATGAAGAAAACGACTGTTCAGAGTGAAGATATCTTAGTTTCTAAGGATTCAGAATGAAGAAAACGACTGTTCAGAGTGAAGATATCTTAGTTTCTAAGGATTCAGAATGAAGAAGACGACTGTTTGGAGTAAAGATATCTTAGTTTCTAAGGATTCAGAATAAAGAAAACGACTGTTCAGAGTGAAGATATCTTAGTTTCTAAGGATTCAGAATGAAGAAAATGACTGTTCAGAGTGAAGATATCTTAGTTTCTACGGATTCAGAATGAAGAAAACGACTGTTCAGAGTGAAGATATCTTAGTTTCTAAGGATTCAGAAGAAATGAAGAAAACGACTGTTCAGAGTAAAGATATCTTAGTTTCTAAGGATTCAGAATGAAGAAAACGACTGTTCAGAGTGAAGATATCTTAGTTTCTATGGTTTATTTCTTCTTCATTCCGAACAGTCGTTTTCTTCATTCTGAATCCGTAGAAACTAAAATATCTTCACTCTGAACAGTCGTTTTCTTCATTCTGAATCCGTAGAAACTAAGATATCTTCACTCTGAACAGTCGTTTTCTTCATTCTGAATCCAAAGAAACTAAAATATCTTCACTCTGAACAGTCGTTTTCTTCATTCTGAATCCGTAGAAACTAAGATATCTTCACTGAAATAGTCGTCTCTGAATCCTGTGAAATGCATTGCGAGCCATGAAACTTTTTCATCGCCAAGATCCTTGTTATTGTGCCCCAGGGCTTTGGTTTGCTTATTCATGAAGCCCCAATGACATAAGAACGATAATGGATGACCTTGCATTTTCGTCAAAATTTCAACCATGGCCATAGGGACGGGTTAGAAAGCTCAAGTGATGTAGTTGGATGTTCCTTCAAATGGCTATAACTTCGTAGCCATGTGTCCTAGCGTGATGACTAAGACAGTTTTGGAAAGGTATTGAAGTGGTCTACAAGATCTGTACATAAGTTAAAAGATCAAAGTCACTTTTAGTGTAGTAAATGGCCTCTGAATGCATTGTACTCAGGAAACCCTGTCAATTTGAGCATGTGTTTAAAGGGTAAAATGACCCATTATGAAACTTTTTCATCGCCAAGATCCTTGTTATTGTGTCCCAAGGCTTTGGTTTGCTTATTCATGAAGCCCCAATGACAAAACAACGGTAATGGATGACCTTGCATTTTCGTCAAAATTTCAACCATGACCATAGGGACGGGTGAAAAAGCTCAAGTGATGTAGTTGGATGTTCCTTCAAATGGCCATAACTTCGTAGCCATGTGTCCTAGCGTGATGATTAAGACAGTTTTGGAAAGGCATTGAAGTGGTCTACAAGATCTGTACATACGTCAAAAGATCAAAGTCACTTTTAGTGTAGTAAATGGCCTCTGAATGCATTGTACTCGGGAAACCCTGTCAATTTGAGCATGTGTTTAAAGGGTAAAATGACCCATTATGAATCTTTTTCATCGCCAAGATCCTTGTTATTGTGTCCCAAGGCTTTGGTTTGCTTATTCATGAAGCCCCAATGACATAAGAACGATAATGGATGACCTTGCATTTTCGTCAAAATTTCAATCATGGCCATAGGGACGGGTTAGAAAGCTCAAGTGATGTAGTTGGATGTTCCTTCAAATGGCCATAACTTCGTAGCCATGTGTCCTAGCGTGATGATTAAGACAGTTTTGGAAAGATATTGAAGTGGTCTACAAGATCTGTACATACGTCAAAAGATCAAAGTCACTTTTAGTGTAGTAAATGGCCTCTGAATGCATTGTACTCGGGAAAACCTGTCAGTTTGAGCATGTGTTTAAAGGGTAATATGACCCATTATGAAACTTTTTCATCGCCAAGATCCTTGTTATTGTGTCCCAGGGCTTTGGTTTGCTTATTCATGAAGCCCCAATGACATAAGAACGATAATGGATGACCTTGCATTTTCGTCAAAATTTCAACCATGGCCATAGGGACGGGTTAGAAAGCTCAATTGATGTAGTTGGATGTTCCTTCAAATGGCCATAACTTCGTAGCCATGTGTCCAAGCGTGATGATTAAGATAGTTTTGGAAAGGTATTGAAGTGGTCTACAAGATCTGTACATAGGTTAAAAGATCAAAGTCACTTTTAGTGTAGTAAATGGCCTCTGAATGCATTGTACTCGGGAAAACCTGTCAATTTGAGCATGTGTTTAAAGGGTAAAATGACCCATTATGAATCTTTTTCATCGCCAAGATCCTTGTTATTGTGTCCCAGGGCTTTGGTTTGCTTATTCATGAAGCCCCAATGACATAAGAACGATAATGGATGACCTTGCATTTTCGTCAAAATTTCAATCATGGCCATAGGGACGGGTTAGAAAGCTCAAATGATGTAGTTGGATGTTCGTTCAAATGGCCATAACTTCGTAGCCATGTGCCCTAGCGTGATGATTAAGACAGTTTTGGAAAGGTATTGAAGTGGTCTACAAGATCTGTACATAAGTTAAAAGATCAAAGCCACTTTTAGTGTAGTAAATGGCCTCTGAATGCATTTTACTCGGGAAAACCGGTCAATTTGAGCATGTATTTAAAGGGTAATATGACCCATTATGAAACTTTTTCATCGCCAAGATCCTTGTTATTGTGTCCCAGGGCTTTGGTTTGCTTATTCATGAAGCCCCAATGACATAAGAACGATAATGGATGACCTTGCATTTTCGTCAAAATTTCAACCATGGCCATAGGGACGGGTGAAAAAGCTCAAGTGATGTAGTTGGATGTTCCTTCAAATGGCCATAACTTCGTAGCCATGTGTCCTAGCGTGACGATAAAGACAGTTTTGGAAAGGTATTGAAGTGGTCTACAAGATCTGTACATACGTCAAAAGATCAAAGTCACTTTTAGTGTAGTAAATGGCCTCTGAATGCATTGTACTCGGGAAAACCTGTCAATTTGAGCATGTATTTAAAGGGTAGAATGACCCATTATGAAACTTTTTCATCGCCAAGATCCTTGTTATTGTGTCCCAGGGCTTTGGTTTGCTTATTCATGAAGCCCCAATGACATAAGAACGATAATGGATGACCTTGCATTTTCGTCAAAATTTCAACCATGGCCATAGGGACGGGTGAAAAGCTCAAGTGATGTAGTTGGATGTTCCTTCAAATGGCCATAACTTCGTAGCCATGTGTCCTAGCGTGATGATTAAGACAGTTTTGGAAAGGTATTGAAGTGGTCTACAAGATCTGTACATAGGTTAAAAGATCAAAGTTACTTTTAGTGTAGTAAATGGCCTCTGAATGCATTGTACTCAGGAAACCCTATCAATTTAAGCATGCGTATAAAGGGTAATATGACCCATTATGAAACTTTTTCATCGCCAAGATCCTTGTTATTGTGTCCCAGGGCTTTGGTTTGCTTATTCATGAAGCCTCAATGACATAAGAACGATAATGGATGACCTTGCATTTTCGTCAAAATTTCAACCATGGCCATAGGGACGGGTGAAAAGCTCAAGTGATGTAGTTGGATGTTCCTTCAAATGGCCATAACTTCGTAGCCATGTGTCCTAGCGTGATGATTAAGACAGTTTTGGAAAGGTATTGAAGTGGTCTACAAGATCTGTACATAGGTTTAAAGATCAAAGTCACTTTTAGTGTAGTAAATGACCTCTGAATGCATAGTACTCGGGAAAACCTGTCAATTTGAGCATGTGTTTAAAGGGTAAAATGACCCATTATGAAACTTTTTCATCGGCAAGATCCTTGTTATTGTGTCCCAGGGCTTTGGTTTGCTTATTCATGAAGCCCCAATGACATAAGAACGATAATGGATGACCTTGCATTTTCGTCAAAATTTCAACCATGGCCATAGGGACGGGTGAAAAAGCTCAAGTGATGTAGTTGGATGTTCCTTCAAATGGCCATAACTTCGTAGCCATGTGTCCTAGCGTGATGATTAAGACAGTTTTGGAAAGGTATTGAAGTGGTCTACAAGATCTGTACATAGGTTTAAAGATCAAAGTCACTTTTAGTGTAGTAAATGACCTCTGAATGCATAGTACTTGGGAAAACCTGTCAATTTGAGCATGTGTTTAAAGGGTTATATGACCCATTATGAAACTTTTTCATCACCAAGATCCTTGTTATTGTTTCCCAGGGCTTTGGTTTGCTTATTCATGAAGCCCCAATGACATAAGAACGATAATGGATGACCTTGCATTTTCGTCAAAATTTCAACCATGGCCATAGGGACGGGTGAAAAGCTCAAGTGATGTAGTTGGATGTTCCTTCAAATGGCCATAACTTCGTAGCCATGTGTCCTAGCGTGATGATTAAGACAGTTTTGGAAAGGTATTGAAGTGGTCTACAAGATCTGTACATAGGTTAAAAAGATCAAAGTTACTTTTAGTGTAGTAAATGGCCTCTGAATGCATTGTACTCAGGAAACCCTGGCAATTGTGAGCATGTGTTTAGAGGGTAATATGACCCATTATGAAACTTTTTCATCACCAAGATCCTTGTTATTGTTTCCCAGGGCTTTGGTTTGCTTATTCATGAAGCCCCAATGACATAAGAACGATAATGGATGACCTTGCATTTTCGTCAAAATTTCAACCATGGCCATAGGGACGGGTGAAAAAGCTCAAGTGATGTAGTTGGATGTTCCTTCAAATGGCCATAACTTCGTAGCCATGTGTCCTAGCGTGATGATTAAGACAGTTTTGGAAAGGTATTGAAGTGGTCTACAAGATCTGTACATAGGTTAAAAGATCAAAGTTACTTTTAGTGTAGTAAATGGCCTCTGAATGCATTGTACTCGGGAAAACCTGTCAATTTGAGCATGTGTTTAAAGGGTAGAATGACCCATTATGAAACTTTTTCATCGCCAAGATCCTTGTTATTGTGTCCCAGGGCTTTGGTTTGCTTATTCATGAAGCCCCAATGACATAAGAACGATAATGGATGACCTTGCATTTTCGTCAAAATTTCAACCATGGCCATAGGGACGGGTGAAAGCTCAAGTGATGTAGTTGGATGTTCCTTCAAACGGCCATAACTTCGTAGCCATGTGTCCTAGCGTGATGATTAAGACAGTTTTGGAAAGGTATTGAAGTGATCTACAAGATCTTAACAAAGGTTGAAAAATCAAAGTCACTTTTAGTGTAGTAAATGGCCTCTGAATGCATTGTACTCAGGAAACCCTGTCAATTTGAGCATGTGTTTAAAGGGTAAAATGACCCATTATGAAACTTTTTCATCGCCAAGATCCTTGTTATTGTGTCCCAGGGCTTTGGTTTGCTTATTCATGAAGCCCCAATGACATAAGAACGATAATGGATGACCTTGCATTTTCGTCAAAATTTCAACCATGGCCATAGCGACGGGTTAGAAAGCTCAAGTGATGTAGTTGGATGTTCCTTCAAACGACCATAACTTCGTAGCCATGTGTCCTAACGTGATGATTAAGACAGTTTTGGAAAGGTATTGAAGTGGTCTACAAGATCTGTACATAGGTTGAAAGATCAAAGTCACCTTTAGTGTAGTAAATGGCCTCTGAATGCATTGTGCTCGGGAAACCCTGTCAATTTGAGCATGTGTTTAAAGGGTAAAATGACCCATTATGAAACTTTTTCATCGCCAAGATCCTTGTTATTGTGTCCCAGGGCTTTGGTTTGCTTATTCATGAAGCCCCAATGACATAAGAACGATAATGGATGACCTTGCATTTTCGTCAAAATTTCAACCATGGCCATAGCGACGGGTTAGAAAGCTCAAGTGATGTAGTTGGATGTTCCTTCAAATGGCCATATCTTCGTAGCCATGTGTCCTAGCGTGATGATTAAGACAGTTTTGGAAAGGTATTGAAGTGGTTTACAAGATCTGTACATAGGTTTAAAGATCAAAGTTCCTTTTAGTGTAGTAAATGGCCTCTGAATGCATTGTACTCAGGAAACCCTGTCAATTTGAGCATGTGTTTAAAGGGTAAAATGACCCATTATGAAACTTTTTCATCGCCAAGATGCTTGTTATTGTGTCCCAGGGCTTTGGTTTGATTACTCATGAAGCCCCAATGACATAAGAACGATAATGGATGACCTTGCATTTTCGTCAAAATTTCAACCATGGCCATAGGGACGGGTGAGAAAGCTCAAGTGATGTAGTTGGATGTTCCTTCAAACGACCATAACTTCGTAGCCATGTGTCCTAACGTGATGATAAAGACAGTTTTGGAAAGGTATTGAAGTGGTCTACAAGATCTGTACATAGGTTGAAAGATCAAAGTCACTTTTAGTGTAGTAAATGGCCTCTGAATGCATTGTACTTGGGAAACCCTGTCAATTTGAGCATGTGTTTAAAGGGTAAAATGACCCATTATGAAACTTTTTCATCGCCAAGATCCTTGTTATTGTGTCCCAGGGCTTTGGTTTGCTTATTCATGAAGCCCCAATGACATAAGAACGATAATGGATGACCTTGCATTTTCGTCAAAATTTCAACCATGGCCATAGGGACGGGTTAGAAAGCTCAAGTGATGTAGTTGGATGTTCCTTCAAATGGCCATAACTTCGTAGCCTTGTGTCCTAGCGTGATGATTAAGACAGTTTTGGAAAGGTATTGAAGTGGTCTACAAGATCTGTACATAGGTTAAAAGATCAAAGTCACTGTTAGTCTAGTAAATGGCCTCTGAATGCATTGTACTCAGGAAACCCTGTCAATTTGAGCATGTGTTTAAAGGGTAAAATGACCCATTATGAAACTTTTTCATCGCCAAGATGCTTGTTATTGTGTCCCAGGGCTTTGGTTTGATTACTCATGAAGCCCCAATGACATAAGAACGATAATGGATGACCTTGCATTTTCGTCAAAATTTCAACCATGGCCATAGGGACGGGTGAAAAAGCTCAAGTGATGTAGTTGGATGTTCCTTCAAATGGCCATAACTTCGTAGCCATGTGTCCTAGCGTGATGATTAAGACAGTTTTGGAAAGGTATTGAAGTGGTCTACAAGATCTGTACATAGGTTAAAGATCAAAGTCACTTTTAGTGTAGTAAATGGCCTCTGAATGCATTGTACTCAGGAAACCCTGTCAATTTGAGCATGTGTTTAAAGGGTAAAATGACCCATTATGAAACTTTTTCATCGCCAAGATCCTTGTTATTGTGTCCCAGGGCTTTGGTTTGCTTATTCATGAAGCCCCAATGACATAAGAACGATAATGGATGACCTTGCATTTTCGTCAAAATTTCAACCATGGCCATAGGGACGGGTGAGAAAGCTCAAGTGATGTAGTTGGATGTTCCTTCAAATGGCCATAACTTCGTAGCCATGTGTCCTAGCGTGATGATTAAGACAGTTTTGGAAAGGTATTGAAGTGGTCTACAAGATCTGTACATAGGTTAAAAGATCAAAGTCACTTTTAGTGTAGTAAATGGCCTCTGAATGCATTGTACTCAGGAAACCCTGTCAATTTGAGCATGTGTTTAAAGGGTAAAATGACCCATTATGAAACTTTTTCATCGCCAAGATCCTTGTTATTGTGTCCCAGGGCTTTGGTTTGCTTATTCATGAAGCCCCAATGACATAAGAACGATAATGGATGACCTTGCATTTTCGTCAAAATTTCAACCATGGCCATAGGGACGGGTGAGAAAGCTCAAGTGATGTAGTTGGATGTTCCTTCAAATGGCCATAACTTCGTAGCCATGTGTCCTAGCGTGATGATTAAGACAGTTTTGGAAAGGTATTGAAGTGGTCTACAAGATCTGTACATAGGTTTAAAGATCAAAGTCACTTTTAGTGTAGTAAATGGCCTCTGAATGCATTGTACTCAGGAAACCCTGTCAATTTGAGCATGTGTTTAAAGGGTAAAATGACCCATTATGAAACTTTTTCATCGCCAAGATCCTTGTTATTGTGTCCCAGGGCTTTGGTTTGCTTATTCATGAAGCCCCAATGACATAAGAACGATAATGGATGACCTTGCATTTTCGTCAAAATTTCAACCATGGCCATAGGGACGGGTGAGAAAGCTCAAGTGATGTAGTTGGATGTTCCTTCAAATGGCCATAACTTCGTAGCCATGTGTCCTAGCGTGATGATTAAGACAGTTTTGGAAAGGTATTGAAGTGGTCTACAAGATCTGTACATAGGTTAAAAGATCAAAGTCACTTTTAGTGTAGTAAATGGCCTCTGAATGCATTGTACTCAGGAAAACCTGTCAATTTGAGCATGTGTTTAAAGGGTAAAATGACCCATTATGAAACTTTTTCATCGCCAAGATCCTTGTTATTGTGTCCCAGGGCTTTGGTTTGCTTATTCATGAAGCCCCAATGACATAAGAACGATAATGGATGACCTTGCATTTTCGTCAAAATTTCAACCATGGCCATAGGGACGGGTGAGAAAGCTCAAGTGATGTAGTTGGATGTTCCTTCAAATGGCCATAACTTCGTAGCCATGTGTCCTAGCGTGATGATTAAGACAGTTTTGGAAAGGTATTGAAGTGGTCTACAAGATCTGTACATAGGTTCAACGATCAAAGTCACTTTTAGTGTAGTAAATGGCCTCTGAATGCATTGTACTCAGGAAACCCTGTCAATTTGAGCATGTGTTTAAAGGGTAAAATGACCCATTATGAAACTTTTTCATCGCCAAGATCCTTGTTATTGTGTCCCAGGGCTTTGGTTTGCTTATTCATGAAGCCCCAATGACATAAGAACGATAATGGATGACCTTGCATTTTCGTCAAAATTTCAACCATGGCCATAGGGACGGGTGAGAAAGCTCAAGTGATGTAGTTGGATGTTCCTTCAAATGGCCATAACTTCGTAGCCATGTGTCCTAGCGTGATGATTAAGACAGTTTTGGAAAGGTATTGAAGTGGTCTACAAGATCTGTACATAGGTTAAAAGATCAAAGTCACTTTTAGTGTAGTAAATGGCCTCTGAATGCATTGTACTCAGGAAACCCTGTCAATTTGAGCATGTGTTTAAAGGGTAAAATGACCCATTATGAAACTTTTTCATCGCCAAGATCCTTGTTATTGTGTCCCAGGGCTTTGGTTTGCTTATTCATGAAGCCCCAATGACATAAGAACGATAATGGATGACCTTGCATTTTCGTCAAAATTTCAACCATGGCCATAGGGACGGGTGAGAAAGCTCAAGTGATGTAGTTGGATGTTCCTTCAAATGGCCATAACTTCGTAGCCATGTGTCCTAGCGTGATGATTAAGACAGTTTTGGAAAGGTATTGAAGTGGTCTACAAGATCTGTACATAGGTTAAAGATCAAAGTCACTTTTAGTGTAGTAAATGGCCTCTGAATGCATTGTACTCAGGAAACCCTGTCAATTTGAGCATGTGTTTAAAGGGTAAAATGACCCATTATGAAACTTTTTCATCGCCAAGATCCTTGTTATTGTGTCCCAGGGCTTTGGTTTGCTTATTCATGAAGCCCCAATGACATAAGAACGATAATGGATGACCTTGCATTTTCGTCAAAATTTCAACCATGGCCATAGGGACGGGTGAGAAAGCTCAAGTGATGTAGTTGGATGTTCCTTCAAATGGCCATAACTTCGTAGCCATGTGTCCTAGCGTGATGATTAAGACAGTTTTGGAAAGGTATTGAAGTGGTCTACAAGATCTGTACATAGGTTAAAGATCAAAGTCACTTTTAGTGTAGTAAATGGCCTCTGAATGCATTGTACTCAGGAAACCCTGTCAATTTGAGCATGTGTTTAAAGGGTAAAATGACCCATTATGAAACTTTTTCATCGCCAAGATCCTTGTTATTGTGTCCCAGGGCTTTGGTTTGCTTATTCATGAAGCCCCAATGACATAAGAACGATAATGGATGACCTTGCATTTTCGTCAAAATTTCAACCATGGCCATAGGGACGGGTGAGAAAGCTCAAGTGATGTAGTTGGATGTTCCTTCAAATGGCCATAACTTCGTAGCCATGTGTCCTAGCGTGATGATTAAGACAGTTTTGGAAAGGTATTGAAGTGGTCTACAAGATCTGTACATAGGTTTAAAGATCAAAGTCACTTTTAGTGTAGTAAATGGCCTCTGAATGCATTGTACTCAGGAAACCCTGTCAATTTGAGCATGTGTTTAAAGGGTAAAATGACCCATTATGAAACTTTTTCATCGCCAAGATCCTTGTTATTGTGTCCCAGGGCTTTGGTTTGCTTATTCATGAAGCCCCAATGACATAAGAACGATAATGGATGACC
The DNA here is from genome assembly GCF_016920715.1 of Anopheles arabiensis. Classification (NCBI taxonomy): domain Eukaryota; kingdom Metazoa; phylum Arthropoda; class Insecta; order Diptera; family Culicidae; genus Anopheles; species Anopheles arabiensis. The sequence continues at coordinate 129,038 of NW_024412130.1, forward strand.
TTGCATTTTCGTCAAAATTTCAACCATGGCCATAGGGACGTGTGCTCAAAGCTCAACTGATGTAGTTGGATGTTCCTTCAAATGGCCATAACTTCGTAGCCATGTGCCCTAGCGTGATGATTAAGACAGTTTTGGAAAGGTATTGAAGTGGTCTACAAGATCTGTACATAGGTTAAAAGATCAAAGTCACTTTTAGTGTAGTAAATGGCCTCTGAATGCATTGTACTCAGGAAACCCTGTCAATTTGAGCATGTGTTTAAAGGGTAAATGACCCATTATGAAACTTTTTCATCGCCAAGATCCTTGTTATTGTGTCCCAGGGCTTTGGTTTGCTTATTCATGAAGCCCCAATGACATAAGAACGATAATGGATGACCTTGCATTTTCGTCAAAATTTCAACCATGGCCATAGGGACGGGTGAGAAAGCTCAAGTGATGTAGTTGGATGTTCCTTCAAATGGCCATAACTTCGTAGCCATGTGTCCTAGCGTGATGATTAAGACAGTTTTGGAAAGGTATTGAAGTGGTCTACAAGATCTGTACATAGGTTTAAAGATCAAAGTCACTTTTAGTGTAGTAAATGGCCTCTGAATGCATTGTACTGGAAACCCTGTCAATTTGAGCATGTGTTTAAAGGGTAAAATGACCCATTATGAAACTTTTTCATCGCCAAGATCCTTGTTATTGTGTCCCAGGGCTTTGGTTTGCTTATTCATGAAGCCCCAATGACATAAGAACGATAATGGATGACCTTGCATTTTCGTCAAAATTTCAACCATGGCCATAGGGACGGGTGAGAAAGCTCAAGTGATGTAGTTGGATGTTCCTTCAAATGGCCATAACTTCGTAGCCATGTGTCCTAGCGTGATGATTAAGACAGTTTTGGAAAGGTATTGAAGTGGTCTACAAGATCTGTACATAGGTTAAAAGATCAAAGTCACTTTTAGTGTAGTAAATGGCCTCTGAATGCATTGTACTCAGGAAACCCTGTCAATTTGAGCATGTGTTTAAAGGGTAAAATGACCCATTATGAAACTTTTTCATCGCCAAGATCCTTGTTATTGTGTCCCAGGGCTTTGGTTTGCTTATTCATGAAGCCCCAATGACATAAGAACGATAATGGATGACCTTGCATTTTCGTCAAAATTTCAACCATGGCCATAGGGACGGGTGAGAAAGCTCAAGTGATGTAGTTGGATGTTCCTTCAAATGGCCATAACTTCGTAGCCATGTGTCCTAGCGTGATGATTAAGACAGTTTTGGAAAGGTATTGAAGTGGTCTACAAGATCTGTACATAGGTTAAAAGATCAAAGTCACTTTTAGTGTAGTAAATGGCCTCTGAATGCATTGTACTAAGGAAACCCCTGTCAATTTGAGCATGTGTTTAAAGGGTAAAATGACCCATTATGAAACTTTTTCATCGCCAAGATCCTTGTTATTGTGTCCCAGGGCTTTGGTTTGCTTATTCATGAAGCCCCAATGACATAAGAACGATAATGGATGACCTTGCATTTTCGTCAAAATTTCAACCATGGCCATAGGGACGGGTGAAAAGCTCAAGTGATGTAGTTGGATGTTCCTTCAAATGGCCATAACTTCGTAGCCATGTGTCCTAGCGTGATGATTAAGACAGTTTTGGAAAGGTATTGAAGTGGTCTACAAGATCTGTACATAGGTTAAAAGATCAAAGTCACTTTTAGTGTAGTAAATGGCCTCTGAATGCATTGTACTCGGGAAAACCTGTCAATTTGAGCATGTGTTTAAAGGGTAAAATGACCCATTATGAAACTTTTTCATCGCCAAGATCCTTGTTATTGTGTCCCAGGGCTTTGGTTTGCTTATTCATGAAGCCCCAATGACATAAGAACGATAATGGATGACCTTGCATTTTCGTCAAAATTTCAACCATGGAAGTGATGTAGTTGGATGTTCCTTCAAATGGCCATAACTTCGTAGCCATGTGTCCTAGCGTGATGATTAAGACAGTTTTGGAAAGGTATTGAAGTGGTCTACAAGATCTGTACATAGGTTAAAAGATCAAAGTCACTTTTAGTGTAGTAAATGGCCTCTGAATGCATTGTACTCGGGAAACCCTGTCAATTTGAGCATGTGTTTAAAGGGTAAAATGACCCATTATGAAACTTTTTCATCGCCAAGATCCTTGTTATTGTGTCCCAGGGCTTTGGTTTGCTTATTCATGAAGCCCCAATGACATAAGAACGATAATGGATGACCTTGCATTTTCGTCAAAATTTCAACCATGGCCATAGGGACGGGTGAAAAGCTCAAGTGATGTAGTTGGATGTTCCTTCAAATGGCCATAACTTCGTAGCCATGTGTCCTAGCGTGATGATTAAGACAGTTTTGGAAAGGTATTGAAGTGGTCTACAAGATCTGTACATAGGTTAAAAGATCAAAGTCACTTTTAGTGTAGTAAATGGCCTCTGAATGCATTGTACTCAAAACCTGTCAATTTGAGCATGTGTTTAAAGGGTAATATGACCCATTATGAAACTTTTTCATCGCCAAGATCCTTGTTATTGTGTCCCAGGGCTTTGGTTTGCTTATTCATGAAGCCCCAATGACATAAGAACGATAATGGATGACCTTGCATTTTCGTCAAAATTTCAACCATGGCCATAGGGACGGGTGAGAAAGCTCAAGTGATGTAGTTGGATGTTCCTTCAAATGGCCATAACTTCGTAGCCATGTGTCCTAGCGTGATGATTAAGACAGTTTTGGAAAGGTATTGAAGTGGTCTACAAGATCTGTACATAGGTTAAAAGATCAAAGTCACTTTTAGTGTAGTAAATGGCCTCTGAATGCATTGTACTCGGAAAACCTGTCAATTTGAGCATGTGTTTAAAGGGTAAAATGACCCATTATGAAACTTTTCATCGCCAAGATCCTTGTTATTGTGTCCCAGGGCTTTGGTTTGCTTATTCATGAAGCCCCAATGACATAAGAACGATAATGGATGACCTTGCATTTTCGTCAAAATTTCAACCATGGCCATAGGGACGGGTGAAAAAGCTCAAGTGATGTAGTTGGATGTTCCTTCAAATGGCCATAACTTCGTAGCCATGTGTCCTAGCGTGATGATTAAGACAGTTTTGGAAAGGTATTGAAGTGGTCTACAAGATCTGTACATAGGTTTAAAGATCAAAGTCACTTTTAGTGTAGTAAATGGCCTCTGAATGAGCAATACGTAACTGAACGAAGTAATACTGAG